>NW_013668241.1:13689-45185 GCF_000517525.1 Limulus polyphemus
GGAGTTTTTCTTGGGGGGGTTTTTTTTCCCCCCCCCCCCCCACACACACACACATACACCTCCTCTATATCCATTTATTACTGCTCTTTCTCTCACAGTTGCACTGAGGTACTAATTAGATCTATAAAATACATTTTTATGATTTGAAAACTGTATGAATGCATTTCTTGAGTTCAAACATCCCATCTTAGGACATCCATCATGACTGTGGTAATTTAATGCCCTTTCACCCTTAATTTCAGATGTATGATGCCAACAAAACTGGGGGTCATTTTCCAGCCAAAATTTATCGGAATGGGATTCCATGGGTACCATTTTTCATATTCTGTCTTCTGAGCTACTGTTACCCTTTTTATTCTTATGTATTTCAGATTCAAAACAGACTTTGATTTGCTAAAAAATTAAAGTTATTATAAAATGAGATCCCTTAATCTTACAAGTATGTGAACAACTATTTACACCTTTTTTTACATGTAGAGCTACCATGCAAGGTCACTTACAGAATTATAGATTATCAGTCTTGTCTGATGTTCTCAAGTTAAATTATTTCTAGTATTCTGTCTCAGTGAAAATTGAGAGTTAAAAATTAGATCTTGTATGTCTTTGTATTTGGCAATTCAAGCATAGTGTTTTGTATTATGCATATATATATATACCACTTCTATGTATTTACGTGTCTTTTATTAAATGTATGTTCTTGTTCTTCCACATAATCTTAGGGTAATCCAGAAATAGGGAATGTCTGGGCAGTTGGCCAGAAGTTGTGGAATCGAGATTTTCCTGGGGTTTATTCTTGTTTAGAACAGGAATGGCCTGAACATCTAGTCTCAATTATGAATGTCATTAGAGGTAAAATCTAGGTTTGTCCATATGATTACTATAAAATATAGCATCATAACTTAGTTTAGATTCTAATCTAAACTCTATTGGTTTTGACATTGGCTTTAATGTTAAGTTATAGTGTTTGATACCTTCAGAAATATTTACTTTGAAAGAGTTTTTTTTTTTCTATAAAAGAATTCTCACTGTTCTAATTTTTTGCATTCCTAATGGATCATTTCCAAAGCTTGTATTTTTTTTTCCTAACATAAATTCTAGACTAGAAGGGGGAGAGGCAGATATTTGGATTCCAAATCACTTTCAAGAAGTCATACTTTGATATTAAGTATTGTAAAATGAATTATAATAATATTTTAAATGATTATTCAACTTGCCTTAAAAAAATATTTTGGTCATGTGATGATATCAATTATTAAGCCTAAGTAACTAACTTAGACCTACATCTGTATAGTCTATCAAGTGTAGGCCGAAGAGTATATATTTTAATTGTGGTATGTGTTGCTGGTTCTGTATGATATAAATGTAAAACAAAACATATGTTTGTGTATAATTTATTATTACCTACTTCAGTATTTATTAATTATGGTACATTGCACAAAACAATAAAGATATATTGTTTCACATCAGACCCAGCTTTGGTGCACCCTGGGCCTTCCAAATTCGATAATGAATACATAGAAATTTAAGATATAAATTAAACAAAATGCAAAGGCTTAAGCTTGTTCTTTAGCTTTGATTACAGAATAAACACAGCCATTAGTTTCCAGAACATATTTAATGAGAAATCTTCATTTATTGAGTCAAATTTTTAATCATAAAATTGGAGTTCAGCGTTTTATGTAGGATTATTGAAAAAAGTTTTTTCTTGTTAAACACTGTGAATACTTTGTGATATGAAAAAAGAAACTACTCCCTCCCCAAAGTCAACAACCTCCTGTTATATGTATGCATACTTGGCTTCTTCTTGCATTTAAACTTGAGCTGCTGATATTTTTCAATGACACTAATTCTGTCAAGTTTGTTATTTTCTTTGAGAATTCAATGTTTTATTTTTATTCTCCATAGTTTTTATACATTTTATGGTATCAATTTAGTAAGTGTAATTTACAAAACTGTTTATTTATGTAAATACTAAAGTTTTAATTTTGTATCCAGTTTAATTTGAAAGATTGACAATGAGCTAAGGCTTGTCAGACCTTAAAGCACATGTATATTTTATAGGCACAAATTAATAGGTTTGTACGTGACATTCATTTATTCTTATTAAGTAGCGGGTATTAGTTTATAACTTCATGAGAGCAGCTTGATGATTTTGAATATTCCATTGCTGCTTAATAATTGGACATCTTTCATGTTTTGCAAGATTATACCTTTTGAAGCATCTTTACCATAGTAAAAACTTTCTTCTTATTGTCATTAAACACCAAGTTCTCTTGTGATGGGAAGAAGTTAATGATTATGTTTAATTTTCAAGTTTAAAGCAAGAAACTAAAAACATTGTTACTTTTGTCAATAAAGAATAAAACCTAATATCTTAAAAATGGTAAATGATTAAGTGTAGGCAAAGGTTGCTGACATGACAATGCTGATTGTTTTGTTGCAAATAATTGGTTTTAGTCTTTGTGTTGACTTTAACTTATCTAGGTACTACAAAGGTGATGTTATTAGTTTTTAGAAATATTAGAGACTTAGCTAAGCTACTTGTTGAAGGATGTTTTGATTTTTAGATTTAAAAAGTTGGTAATTGTGACTTGAGTTTTATGGGTTATCAGTATATTTCTTGACCAGAATAATAGAAACTTTGATCTTAGTAGCATGTTGGCCAACCATGCATCTTGATAACAGCCTAGATACGCTGTGGCATGGATTCTAAAAGTTTCTGGTAGATATTAGTTTTCATCTTTTCCCATTCCTCAAGAAGTAGTGCCTTCAAAGTGTCTTTTAATAGAGAGAGATAAGCAGACTAAGGTAACACTCATATCTTTGCCCCCACATTCAGCAACATGCACATTTGAAACAAGATGGGAAGACTCCATGACCTCATGATATTTTCATCACACCCTTATGCTATCATCTGTGGGATACAATGTGTAAGAGGACTCATCAGACCACATAACATGTTTCCAGTCATCTAGTGTCCATTCTCCATGTTATTTGTACTGCTAAAGTCATTTTTTGTTGGTTTGCAGACAGAAATGAATAGCTTGTGTATGACTGTATAACAACCAAATCTCATTTCCCACAGTTCTCTGTGTATGGTTCTGTATGACATAAATGTACCTAGACCAATGAAACGCATCAGTAGGTGCAGTGTAGCAAATCTTCGTTAAGCACTGTCTGTTCCTTTTCCCCAGCAGGCTTTCACATCTATACATTTCCCTTTTGAGTAATGTTTTATGGAATGATAACAATGAAGAATAGACTTGAGACCCAGTAGTCTTTGACTTACCAGTTAACTCTATTGCCTTCTTTATGAAAGCTTCTGTGGCTTGAGCTTCAATAATGTTTCTTTTGAGGTATGTTACATCATAATTGCATCTGATGGCTGCCGGTTCTGACTGAGAAGTTTTATACCTTTATGAAGGTCACATGACATATAAAGCAATTGGTCATATTTGCATGATCTGCACTTTGGGATGTTCTTTTCTGTTTGGTTGATGTTTCTGTTATCATGTATCGGCTTTGGACATGTGTTTATGGTAAACTTCTTTTAATTTCTGGAATAGTTGTTTCAATTTGCATGGGTTTATGAAGTTGAAAAGTTATCTTTATACACATAGGCCTTGATGTTTCTTGTTTGAAGATTAGGGGTGACTTCAATGAGCAGAATGGATTTGTCAGCTTGTTTATTGTTATCGTCTTATTTTATAAGTCATACTATGTCCTGAAACATTGTAGGATATTTCTGTAGTTTCCAAACATGACTGTAAAAGTTTTGTATTGAGTTTCCAGGTACAAATAGTTTGAAATGCCAATTTACCTCTTGTAATTCCAGTAATTTATTGTACTTCTGTGCAGAGATGTTCTACCAGCACTTCTTTGTATTATGAGTTGTGTAGTTAGAAGTAAAATAATGGAGAAGAAAATGCATATATTTAAGTACATGTAACATAAGCAATCTGGTACGTACTATAAATACAATAACATTTTCAATTGTATCTGTCAAAGTTTGCAGAACTTTACATTTTAAACTGTAAATTGTAACTGTCTAAGAAGGAAGAGTGAAAGCGTATTCATTTTTGATTTTTTTAAATGCTCATGAAAGTGGGGGTTTTGTCAATTGGAAGAGAAACTTCTTGTCATACAGGAAACTGTATGTCTGTATTGCCGTTTCATAGAAATTAGATGATTAGACAAGAAACTTTTATGTTTTTAACAAGGTTAGTGAACCTTTGAAACACACATACACTGTGTAAACAGCTAATATTTTAAAGTGAATATTACTATTTAGATAAATATACAGTTGTTGTTTTTTTCACTAATAAAATTCACAGTTATGGTCAAATGTGTTATGTGCTTACACTTAACAGTTCATTGTTATTGCTTTATTCTTCTTAGATGCAACAAAAACCCGAGCTGTTCAATTAGTGGCTAAAGCCTATTCTTCTATTGGTGTAGATGACACTGCATCATTTTTAGGAATGTCTTCAAACCAGGTTATTAAAGGTTAGTGTGATTAGCACATTATTCTGTGTATTATAAGTACACAAGGAAGACATAGGGAGGCCAGAACCTGTTTCCTCATCTTTCAGCATGATTTTGTCCTCTTCGCTTTGTTTCTTCAGGAACTTCATTTGACAGTGTCAATTATTTTCCCTCTGCTTCAGTTATCCTAATTTTTGCTAAGCTTTCTCGATTTTGTTGTGGCATCTATCTACTGTACCTTTATCAAGCTCGGTGACATTTTCTTTCTTGTACTGTTTCTGAACTATTTTTAGTTTTATTCAGAATTTTAATTTAGAGTTTATTTCATAGATGGTGTTAGAAGTGTTAAGTTGAAATAGAAAAGCTGAAGTAGCTTGGTCTTTTAATTCAAATATTAACCAATATCTCAAATTTCTGATATTGGTATTGAAAGAACTTGCTGTAAATATGCTTATTTATTAAAAAAATAAATTGATATAAAATCCCAAATTATCTAGGATTTGAACATGAGACTTCTGCTTGAAGTCCAAGTGCTCTAACCACTGAGGCAATTTGAGCATTATCAACAGACAGTGGCTTTGATATAATTGTTTCCATTGTTGTTCCTAGCTGTTACCTTAAAGTCATAGTACATAATGCCTATGATAATAGCTCCCAAATTTGTTGGGGATATCCAATCTATCAGACAAAATCCAAACATTGATTTTGAATGAGCCATCTAACATGAAAAATAAATTAATTAATTAAGGGTATGGAGTTGAGTGCTTTCACCCATAACGTCTCATCTCCTACAGTCCTTCACTGTCTGTCGCCAGTTGTGGGAAGGCAGTTACCCTTAAAAGTTATTAAAGATCCTAAAGTATAAATAAAACCACCCTAAAATTTCTACTATATGAAACTTCCAACCTCCATCCTTGTAAAATAAAATAAAAATAAATGATCTTAAAAAGAACTATAAACCCTACCTTAATAATTATTACGTAGTTTATATATATATATATATATATATATACCCATCCTCCTCACTTTCTCTTGAAAATGTATTCAATTATAACACAGGAAAGTTGAGACAAGCCCAACTACTTGAAGTTATTCTTTCCATCCCAGTATACTGAATGACATTATAATTTTTAATTTAGCTACTTATAAAAAGCAGCTAATGACCTCTAGTGACACAAAAGGTATTTTTTAAGTGGCTGAATTTAAAATTATAATTTTGTTCGGTATACCAGGACAGTATGTTTATATTTGCTCCTGTTATTATAGAAAAGCAGTTAATTTTTAACCACTTAGTACAAAATATATATCTTATTTTATTTTCCTTTTTGTAATTCCTAGTATACGAGATATATTACATATCTAGAATAGCAATTAGATAAATTATTAATATAAAACATAGTATCTTTATTATTCTTTTTGTAGTTTTAATATAACCTTGATACTTATTAGTACTTTCTTTCACAACTGAAAAGACCTTCCTTAGGAAAAATTTCTAAGGCTTATTCAGTAATCTGTATAACTTTTTAGGTTATCTTATTGATAAGATAATTTTATTATCATTGCAAACATCTTTCAGTTTTTTACTTACTGTTTCTTTTAATTTTGTATTAACGAATAATATGTCAATATGTATACAGTAATACCTCGATATACGAAGTAGATACATTTCTGGAGCTTAATTCATATATTGAAACTTTGTGTATTGAATAACTTACCATTTCATACTATAAACACTTCATAACATAACATTAATTTGTTTTATCATATATATATATATATATATTAGGGATGCACGGGTACCTGGCCGGGTATTGGGCTACCCAGTAATACTCAGCTCCGCCCGAGTGTTGAAATTAAGCATCAAAGCCCCAATCTTTGTGGCAACTAATGTGATACTGAAAGTTACAGTCAGTAATTGGTTTAGTTATAAAAAAAAACGTGTTCCAAGCAACAAAAACTGACTGCCCACTGAAAGTCTGGGATTCAGACAACAATAGGTGTTATTAACAGGCATAGCTTGAGAAGTTGGGGCTAGGCATTGAAAGTTGAAAGTAAAATTTGAATGATATGTTGATGATTATTTGGTTAGATGTAATAAATGTCAATTTTGTTTTTGTTTCTAATTTTTATGTATGTTGTTATTTTTGGTGGGGGGGGCAAGGGCCTAGGCCCGAAGCTTAGCGACTTGGTACCCAGACCCGGTATTCGGCCAAATTTTACTACCCGTGCATCCCTAATACATATATGTATTATTTTAAAACAAGCGGACTATGTTGCTGTTTGTTTATAGATGAAATTTATTGTCAACAAGTCACAGACATCTTTTGTAAATAATCTTGTACAACACTTAAAACTTGACAGCCAAGACAAATGTTAATAAATGATATATGACCATCTCGATGCAAAACACTTAAGAATTCATATCTTATTGCAATTTATTCTTATTTATATTGTATTATAGATGAAATAAATTTATTATTTATTTATTAATTTCAGTGTATTTATTTATTATTTTACTTTATTTTTAGCTAATGGTAAAATTCCAAAGTTTGTTATACTGAAACTTTGTTTATTGAATATATGTATATTGAGATATTACTGAATTTGGACAGTAAGTTAGTACAAACGGTGTAATCTTCTCTTTGGATTTACTAATCTCCTTATCTAGATTTATATCATAAAATCTTTAATTACCCAATGTAACATGATAGCATTTTGTATTATTTTGACTTCTGCATATGAGGTTTACGTTTTGAGCTTTAGTGTGCTATTTTTCTAGGTGTGTCATCTTATGGCTGGTCAGTGGATTCATCATCCAAAATGATCTTACCAAAACGGCCTGGTAAGTACAAATTTGAAAACAAGTTACTCTAATATGTGTTGAAACTTAGTGTTTGAAATTATATTAATTAGCAGTTTTTAAAGTTTTACAGGATGATTAACCCTCTTGCTATAGACAGGTCAAAGAACATAATGTCACAACATTTTAGAAAATTATTTTCAAAATTTAATTAAACAGCTTTATTAACAATATATGTCAGTAAAATTACCATCAAACTATAGGTTATAATTTAAATGTGAATACTATACATGTCTTAATTTCTTGATCTTAAAGAAAACATTAAAAAAGAAAGCTAAATATCCTTTTTTATGTGTTACGTAGAACGTCTTCTAGTTTTATTGCTTGGTTTATATTTTATTACACTTACCATACAACATCTATAGTGGATAACAAATTAGAAACTCAAATTTCAGACATTGAGAAACTAGAATAGAAAGAGCTTATTCCAAATAACATAAATCTGACAGATGTTTGTAATTGGCTTGAAGGAGAAAGTCACAGTTGTACTGGAAGTGTTGGCTCAGCTGCTGCTTTGAACAAAAATGCAATTTTTTTAACCCATGTATAGCATAGTTATAAAGGCAGATGAATTACAGTGGTTCTATGTGTACCAGTATAGTAATTTGATAATTTTTTGGTTTTCTAAAATGCATCTTTGAAATCTACAAAAATTAATTTGTCTTTTCCCCCTCCACTTGAGAGAATAAATTAGGCTTACAGCAAGGCTTAGCAAGTACAATGCACAAGTACAAGTCAATTTTGTAACATCACAAGTACTAGAAATCATTATTTTTCTATATATTTTTTATTTAATGTCTATTTTTGAGGAAAATAACTGAAGATTGGGGATTTATGAGTAAATTGTAGTTATATATGTATGCATGTACATAAGCGTTTACGCACTTTGTACACCTATACCACTAAATTATGACCATCCTGGAAGGATACCTAATATTCAAATACCTACCAAATTTACTGGATAGGCCCAAACATCATACAGAGTCATATCATAAACATTTTCTTCCACTTTTATTACTTTAGACAATTCTCGTTGCAGCCACTGTACTGTAAATAAGCTGATAAATTTTCCCACTCTATTCTCAGGGCCAGGATTACAATAAACTCTGTGATAATTGCACCGCATGTGCTCATTTGCTATCAGAGGTGTTGTATTATAGGTTCACATAAACAGTAGCAGTGATTCATTGCTTTATGTTTGGTAGGTTTCTATTTCAGCCACTAGCAGTAAAATAAACACAGGAACTAGAAGTAGAAACTCTGGAAAAGTACCTTGGAACTTCGTGGTCAATGCTAAAAAAAGGATAGAACAGTTCTACTCATTTCCTTTTTCAACCTTTTTTTCATTATACTTTGAGGACTTGTCAGAATCAAGTATTCCTTTAGGGCAGTGAAAATACCATAAAATGTAAAGTTTTTCAGGAAAAAAAACTTTGATATTTTTTTAGGAGGTTTTAGAGATTATGCAAATGATATTTGAAAATTTTTAGATGAAGAAAAGTATTCCTGATCTTACCATCACTTTGCACTCAGAACAGCCAACACAGTGACTCCATATATTAATAACTAAATGGACAAGTTTATAGTAAAAAGACTTAATTAAAAATTCTGATTCTTTTGTCTGTGAAAGACTGGTAACATTAAAAGTAATAGCATGGAAACTGGTGGTCATTTTTGGGGCAAAAGTGCAATGTAATTCACTGATCCTGTAGCAAGAGGGCTAAATTTGATGTTAATGATAATAGTATGTAAGAATGTGTTGTAGCTATACGTGTTGTCACACTACTCTAACAGATATGTCACTAAGTATTCCAAGTACACATATTGTAGCTCAACATAAACTGGTAAAGTATCTAAAAAAATGTGCATGACTTTCTTTATTTAATAGTTTGTTTAAAGCTGTTTAAAGAAATTAAATCAAACTTAACCAACAGTGTTAACACATTGGTAGTCATCTTTCTTTTGTACACTCAGCTTTAAATTTTAATGGATAAAGGTAGAAAGAAGCTTAAAACATAATCATGTTATCATTAAACACAAATAAAGAGCTGTGTTTTAAATATCTAACAAACTACTTGAAGATTCAGAAACAATACCTTGCCTCTTCACACAAAATAGTTTGATCCCTCGCATGTCTGCCTTTGAGACTTGCATGCCACTATCATTGACCTAACTCTCACCTAAAGATCAAGTTTAACATGAACTGTGCTAGTGCATGATGACATCATCATGCAAAGACTGACCTCCACCAATAGGAAGGTAACATAACCTCCTTGCACATTAACTATCCTTAAGCATTGCACTTGAAATAACTTCATTCTTTTCTATGGCATTTTCTCAAACATACCTGTTTTTAAAATTATTAATTAATTACATGAAAATTGTGATACTTTACAAAACTTAAAGTTTTTAACTTTCACCAATTTCTTTTGTACCCAAAGACAATATTATTTTTTTATGCTTACCTATTATGAATTCTCAAGTGACAGTAACTTCCACTTTGTCCTGTGATAGTGACGATGTTCTTAACATGGGGCGTGTGTTTTCTATGAAACTTGTTGTCTGTGGAGAACATAACAGCCATTGTTCAAAGTGTTGTGGTTTCCTCCATGCACACTGGCCTCCTCCTCCTCCTCCCATCTTTTCAGTCAACATTTTTTCTTCCCAGTTTAAAAGTGATCTGGATGATGAAGATTCTCACAGGCTATCTTCCCTGATAGGGTTTGCTCTAGTCACAACTTTACCTGTGGAGGAAGATCCTTACTCTTTTCCTCACTTCTTTGACATGATTTTGCAGATATGTTTTTTTTTCTCTTTCCCCTATGTCTTTTGATTCTTCATTTACTTTACTACATGAAGCCTATACTTAGACTACTTTGGTTTTCTTCTTTCATCTGACATTAGTGTCCTTGCTAACTCGTTTCTCAAACACCTGCACATCCGTACTATCATGCCTCATCTTCCTCGTCTACTTGACTTCTTTTTTTCCTGGCTTTCTTTCATTCTTTATTTCCATTCTTCAATTCCCAGTTTTGGTAATTTTTTTACCTATTTTATTTTGGGGGGGGGGGGGCTTTTATCTCTCTTTCCAGTACCCAATTTTTACTCATTTATCTCTTTCGTCCTACCCTCCTGCATTACCTCTTATCACTTTACCTTATGTGTGATGTTGAAGGACTAAATGACTTTCAACATGTGGGTTCCGGAGGAATGTTTACTACTTTCCTTCCCCTTTGCATGGATCTGTTGGTCATGATCCACTCTGACAATTCCTCATGTCATCATGCACTAGCACAGTACACGTTAAATACATGATTTTTAGGTGTGAGTTAGTTCAAGGCTAGTGGCATGCAAATCTCAGATAGATACATGAAGGATTGAGCTATTCTGTGTGTAACACTATCAGAAATACATTTTCAGGTAAAGAAACTATTAACTTTAATAATAAGATAGCATTTAATATTTATAGTTGATCAGTCTCAAATCTGACAAAAACTCGTACAGCTCATACACTAAACCTAACTTACTATTCAGCTACTTGAATGTATTTTTAGAAATTGTGATATCTTCTTTTGTTCCAAACAAGCCTTGCTTATTGGACTTTTTTTTTGCAAGAGCATTTCATGCATAAGTGTATATACTACTTGTAACACTTGAGAACCTTTTTTTTGTGTGTGTGTCAAAAATTTTAAACTAAACCTATGTTAGCAACTTTTAACATTCTATAATTAAAGCCAATGTACATTCAAAATGAAATTAATTGCAATAATTAATATAAATAGCAGAGATACTCATGTGATGCACAATGAGAGAGGTTTATGAAAGTCAACAAATCATTTATTGATTTTATAAAGAAGGGTCATTGTTTCATTTTATCTATGGCTACGTCTTTCCTGGGGTTTGTGGCTATGTATGCACTCAACTTTTTTTTTCTCAGTTTTTCTCTCTGTTTTTGATAATATACTTTTGTACTTTGTCGTGATCAAGCTTTGATTGACTTGTAAAATACAAAAAACGAAATATGTATATTTAGGTGTCTTATAATAAAGTTGGTAGGTATTGTTATGAGGCATTTATATCAATGAATATTAAATCCCTGAAATGATTGATGAGATTTGGAAAAAGAAAATGTTAACAATTATGAATATAAAAATGTGTTGTTGTTTTTTTATGAAATATGCCATTGGCAATATAAAGTACATAAGAATAAAATTATTCATGTCCATTAGAGTTGACTATATAAATAATATTTTCTATTTTAGTTTATTTTTTTATAAAAAAGCAATAAGTAACATGTGACTTAAACATATCTCACTTATCTCTATCTTGAAAGTATGTATAAAGAATGTGAAAAAATAAATCCATCAAGTGATTGATGAGATTTCAAAATGCAGTGCAATTGTAAAACTAATATTTTACCAGTTATGAATATAGATAGTGTTTCTGTTTTTACCCTAAATATGCCAATAATGATTGAATGTACATAGACTGTATGTATGTATGTATATCGTATGCAATGAAAGAAGAAACTGGAGAAATCCTATCAGTACCCCTAGTGGCCACCCTCATTGACTTATCTATAATTAGCTGTCATTGGAGCTATGAATCTGTGCATTTTAAAAGAGAAATAGCTTTTGATAAATCAAAAATCATTCCTAGTTGATTAAACTGTATTTGATATGTCCAAGTGCAAAAGTCTGGGAGGAGTTAAGAGGGCAAACAAAGAAACAATTCTCTCTTAAATTATAGTGGGATTCACTTTATCAGTTTTGTTCTGAAGAACAAAAAAGTTTTCTATGTGTTGAACAATTGACTAAGTCAAAATTGTCAAGAAAAGTAAACTCATGATATAGTTTTCACTCAGTATTTGGGTTTCTAGTGACAATTTAAGTAATACAGTTGTCTTATATCAATCACTTGTTCATTAAAACCATTTATTTGAAATTCATTTTTTTTGGAACGGGTTTATATATATATATATTCTTATATATACATAAAAGTAAATACAGGGTTCTTGTAAAATATTTGGCATTTTGAAATGTCAATAAAATGAATATTATTATTTGCCATAGTTCTTGATAGATATACCAATAGAACCATGGGGAACAGATTATATAAACTGACTTATAATTTGGTGCTAGTTTTGCATTGTATGAAGGGCAAATAGAGTATGAGACTGATTTCACTGTATGTTGATGGATTCCTTGTGTTCTATATAATAGTGTAATCTAAATGTCAGCATGATTTTCTGTTTACTTCTGCTTCAGATTGACTATAAAAATTCAATGCATTTTGTGAGTGTCTCAGAGGTATGTTAACCAGGAAAGAAAATCAAGTCTGTTGAGCTCCAGTTGATAAAAAAATTATATTTCTTAAATGTCAGTTTTGAAATATGAATGTTAAACTACTTTTATTTTCAACATATATGCATCTTGTTTCATTATTTTTGTATTTTCCTATACTTTTAATTGCTTTATACACAAACTTTCAAAGAATGTATAACTTCAAAAACAGGTAATTACAAAGTGTATTATTTTTTGGTTAGTAATAATTTATTTTGGCTTGTTCTATGTGTCACTTTCTCTTTCAGTACCTTTTTAATAATCCAATCAGATTGCAAAATATTCTTTTTGTAAAGAAATTACTGAAAATTATTTTTAAAAAGTAATATGATTTCAGATTATTGGCATTTAATATTGTCATGGGCTTATTTGTAGATAACCAAATACAGGATTTTTATAAATGGGGCCTGCAACAACCAGAATCATAACTATAATTATAGGTAAATAAAGGTAAGGGGCCCAATTACATTTTATGCTAGGGGGCCATCCTTTGTAGTTATGCCACTGCTATCGGGAACACAAATTCATGGCCACCAGAAATGGTTACCGGAGGGCACTACATCTGGTCAAATGGTTAATGTGGACATCATTTATGGATGGCATCTATCAGTTCTGTCAATGTAACAGGTGCTCCATAATAGCCAACTGACACATAGTCAAAACTCAAGTGGGCAATCTGACAGTATGCAGGCCATCACACATGAATGATGGCCACATTGAGCAGATGTATCATCTTATACATCACACGTGAATGATGGCCACATTGAGCAGATGTATCATCTTATACATCACACATGAATGATGGCCACATTGAGCAGATGTATCATCTTATATTGACCCTAGACTCGTGTTTCTCAATGTCAACTAAGAGTTAATGATCTGTGATATTTTATGGATGTCTGAAGAAGAAAATTTATAACAGCTCTAATAATAAACTTGTCATTTGTATTTTTTTTTTCTTTTTGCAACAAGTCAAGAGACATTTTTTATTTTACAACAGATTCACCAAAGGAACAACCAACATCTAGTGAAGAACAGCTTGCAAAATTGACAGATTTTGTATCATTCCTAGAAAATTGAGATTTTTCTGTAACTTTATCTTATTGTATTCCCAGCATTTGTAAGATATGGAAATGATGTTTTTGAGTTTATTAGTTTTTATGACCGAATGGGTGTGAGCAAGGCTTTATCAACCTTACAGTGAACTAACATGTCTTAAATTGTGGCTGTAAATGTTATTTAAATAAAAGCTAAAAGGACTTCATATCTATGTAGTAACAATGGGAACAACTGGTACTGTCCAGGATTATAGAAATGGTTTTATTCCTCCAAAGTCACTTATGAATTTTTCATTAGAAACTCAACAATACCTACTAGCTCTCATAATCTTAAACTTGTTAGCAGTAGCCATATTATTTTGTTGACAAACATATAGAAGTTGCCATATTAGTTTGAAACTTCATTATTGTGTTGATAAAGCCTATGAAAAGTATCAAGATTAATTTGAAATTTCATTGTTTTGTTGTCAAAACCTACCAGAAGTAGCCAGATTAGCTTGAAACTTGATTATTTTCTTGACAAAGCCTACCAAAAGTAACCAGATTAGCTGGAAACTTCATTATTTTCTTGACAAAACCTACTAAAATAATCAGATTAGCTTGAAACTTCATTATTTTCTTGACAAAGCCTACCAAAAGTAGCCATATCAGCTTGAAACTTCATTACTTTGTTGACAAAGCCTACCAAAACTAGCCAACATAAAATGAATCTGGTTTCATTTTAAAGTGAAATCTTAGCTTGATGTGCTTTTGCTTCATTACACAGACTTACCAATACTACTTAGTTTGACTCGTTTTTATATGGACTTACAAGCACTAGTTAGTTTGACTCGTATTACACAGACTTACCAACACTAGTTAGTTTGACTCGTATTACACAGACTTACCAACACTAGTTAGTTTGACTCGTATTATATGGACTTACAAGCACTAGTTAGTTTGACTCGTATTACACAGACTTACCAATACTAGTTAGTTTGACTCGTATTACACGGACTTGCCAACACTAGTTAGTTTGACTCGTATTACACAGACTTGCCAACACTAGTTAGTTTGACTCGTATTACACAGACTTACCAACACTAGTTAGTTTGACTCATATTACACAAGACTTACCAGTGCTAGTAGTTAGTTTGACTCGTATTATACAGACTTACCAACACTAGTTAGTTTGACTCGTATTATACAGACTTACCAACACAAGTTAGTTTGACTCGTATTATACAGACTTACCAACACTAGTTAGTTTGACTCATAATACACAGACTTACCAACACTAGTTAGTTTGACTCGTATTATACAGACTTACCAACACAAGTTAGTTTGACTCGTATTATACAGACTTACCAACACAAGTTAGTTTGACTCGTAGGGTTTTTTGTTTTACTAGATTAAACCTAGCACCTTATTTTTTTGTATGTTGCTTTCATAAGTTAAAAAACATGTGCACAATCCAGCTTGGATTTTATATTATTTATTCATTAAGCCAAATTTACTTACACTAACACTTTTATAAGCCAAAAATTACCAACAGTAACTAGCTTGTCTTGCCCCCTTTTTTTATACACACAGTGATCAGCTTATAAATTTCATGTTTCATCACGTAGAACTTAAATACACTATTCTCTTTGGCTTGCACTTTGTTTCTTTTTTTCATAACCCAAAACTTATCAAACTCTGTTTTGATTATATCTTGTGTTTTTCATATTAAAATCAAGACTAGACAGCATGGCTTGTACTCCATCTTTAATGTCAACTTTCTGCACCATCTTGAGGCCAAATGAAATTGTTTATTATTGGTCTTTCTGTATTTTTAAAGATTTCGGAGATCATAATCTAGAACATGAATTTACAACTTTTTCTCATTCTGGAGATCAACAGACTTCTGGGAAGTTAAGAACATCGATTTACCATAATTTGCGAAGCTTGAGCTTGACATTAAGTTAAGATATATATTAATCTTTTTTTTATTTTATATTTCCTAGAACTATTTGAATATTGTGGTAAAGTGAACTATGACATAACCACTGATGCACTTGGATTTCTCTCTTTTTTTTTATTTCAATGTGACAGCCAGATTGGTAAAGATCTACCTTGAGAAAATTAAAAAATAACATTTTGTTTGTTAGTTTTGTGAACTACTTTTTTAAAACAAGTGAAAATTTTGCATTGTTTCTTGTAAAATAAGATGCTTCAGTCATGAGTAGGTTTTGTAAATTACCAAATTGTTGAAAAATAATTATGTTTTGGACTCCTAGAATGCTGTATGGTCCCCTAAATGAATAGAGATCACAAGTCTGGTGAACTCCAAGGTAATAGGGGTTATGCAAGTATGATGTGACAACTGTAAGATGAAAAGAAAATTTTTATTCTGGGCATGAAAATCACCTTTCTTTTACATTGACTCAGTAAAGACTTCATTAATTCACAGATAAATCATTAGCAAGAATAGCTTATAAAAAAGCTAAGTTTCGTGTATAACACACTTGTAATGTTTACTAAAAAGCTTGCCAGATTTCATGAAGATACACTTACTATGTTCAGAGTTATGCATGGTGGCTACAAGGGTAGTCAAGTTGACTCTGCCTGCGTGCATAACTTTAATCATACAAAAATAGTATACATGTATACTCATAAGTTCATAATCATTAACACTAATCACATTAAAATATACATGTATACCCTAAGATTAAGATGACATTTGCATAAATTTTAAATAACACATGTTTAATGAAAAAAAAGAACATTTAATTATGAAAAATATTTAAAATGAGACAGCCCCATTCTCAAAAGACCATAAAATGTATTTAAAGATTTATTGTAAAAGAAAAAATTTCATGAAACTAGGAACAGTCTCATACACTTTACACATTTCAATGATTTACTGTGTCATCTTGAGTGTTAATGAAAAAACCAGTGTTTAATGATGCACAAGGAGTCTCACCTTTTGTATTTGTGTATCTTAAGTGTTGGTTTTTTCTTTAAATCTTGTTACATATATACATTTTTTTAAATCAAATAATATACAAAATTTACATTCATCCAGAATTGCAATAAAACTTTGCTCACTCTCACCTTAACCCTGCCAGTTGATTCTTCAGTTCCATTGTTATCTTATGGCTGGCTGCCTTGGTGGTACTCAGGTCATCTTTGATTTTTGTTAGGGCTTTCTTGGTGTTGGCAAGCTTGGTACTCTTTTCTTCCTCGGACCATGACAGAGATGTTGCCTTCTGTCACAGTCAGTCTTCCTCCTGTTGTAGAGAGCCCAAGTATCAGTCCAGTTGGCACCCATCTCTTGGTAATGTCTTTTCTACAGTAGGATATGCTCAAGCTTGCAGTTAATGGCAACACCTTAAGTGGTTTTGTCAGGAGCTCCACTCTTGCTCTAGGTTTAGCTGTAAAATTTCTTTGCCAATGGTATCTCAACAGATGATGAGGTACTAATCCTTTTCCTCCTCTCTCTGTACTAGACAGTGGTCACTCCTACCATCCTCACTGACCCTTGGTGGTTGCTGTAGTAGAGTTGATAACCTACAAGTCAATTGGCTCATCTGCACTATCAATTGTAGTAGTGCTAGCCACAATAGTGCTGTATGTCCAGGATTTCAAAACTTTAACAATGATTGGGTCATCCAAGAACCCCACCTGACCCTTCTGGAGCCTGTTCAACCCTCAAGAAGATCCAATCTCAGGAAAGGTTTCTTCAGCTTTAGGATGTAGTGTACCTGCCAAAGGAGCAAGCACATCTAATGACACTTATGAGTCAAAATGCCATATCCTTTGACAGCACATCTTAAAAGCAGGTCCTCCTCTGTCCTTGCCACTTTTAGCTCCTCCCCTCCAGTGTCCACAAAGTGGTTGTCCCCATGACCCTCTTAGTGACCAGTACATCCAGTAGAGGTTTGACGTCCTCAGAGCCTGTCACTGTTGGTGGGAGCTGCTCAGCCACTGGAGACCTTAGGGCCAACCCGATGACAGATCCAGTGAGCTCTTTCATCTCTGATGCATTGGCTAGCAACACATCATTTTTCCATTGTCTCATTTACGGTCAATACTATGCTAGTTCATAGAGTTCAAGATTCAGCAGCACAGCAGCATAGTCTACTTTGCTGTGGAATAAGCCCTGGGTATACTGGTCATCATCTAATAGGCAATCCAGTATGCAGTTCAGAAGTTCTTGGGAATTGAAAAACAAGACAGGTACCTGACTACCATCTTTTTGAAAAAAAAGAGGTCGCCAAAAGAGTCAAGTATTTTATCACAGATAGCAAAAATCCAGGTTGAAACTACAATATCAGATGAATTTCAACTGTTCAAAAGTTCAGCTAAGTGCATGTGCTGTAAAGGGTTATAACTGTTCAGTTACAACCATAACCTGCTCTAAAATTCTTTAGAGAGGGGGTCACAACATTGTCATAAGTTATGTGATACTTCTATGAGTTGTGCATATAGTCAGACCTAGCACCTGGTAACTTCCCAATTTCTAAGCTTCATTGGGTCCTTGATTGACCACTAACTTTAGCCATGCTGCCCTCTGGTCTCATTCTTCTTCCTATCATCAGGTCATTGCAAGGATAGAGCCCAGCTCCAGCAAGTCTAGACTTCCATCTGATTCCTATGCACATGAGCTGACTAGGGTTTTACTTTCAACCATTAGAATCCACTAGTATTTACATTCTTTCCTTAGGAACATCCAATTACAAATGTAGTACTAGTTTTTGGTGTGACTTCCAAAGTTCTCACCACGTGGGTATTACTTGCCACCTCTCCCTAGTACACTTGCAGCCTACATTTTCATGTGTTATTATTGCACCTTGTACTGAAACAATATCAAGAAAATATTCTAAAAATTGTATGCTTTATAAACAATATTTAAAGTTATGTGATTGTAAATATTCTATCACAACCAAATAAGAAATTTGCACACAAAGTATATACTTGTTATGATATCTAAGCTAAATATAATTTATTATTAATGATATCACCCACTCATGAATATTTCAATTTGATCCAGTTAAAGTATCTTGCAAAATCTTTATGAAACACACCAGGTAAAACTTTTTCTTAAGTGAAGCATAAAACTTCACTGCCTGTCATACATTTTAACATCAAAATTGAAGTATTCTTTTACTAGCATTAATGAAAGTAGCAGGTACACTGTATTCTCAAATAATACCTTCCATATCTATTATCACAGTTAATTTCATATCAGAAAGTATTAGAATCAAGATCAAATCATTTATCTCTATGCACATGTTGTCTACTGTCACATTCTCTGTGTAATTACTTCATTTGTGTTATATTACACTCATGAATGACTATCTAATGCGTACAAAACCACATATATATATATATGTTGCTATCTACATTACACACTATTACATACTCTAGTAGCATATAACAGATTGCATCTGGCTTCCACGTAAATTATGTCGTTAACTTTTTCAGGTTACCTTTCAAGGCTACTTCTCAGTAGCAATGGTCTTCTAATATGCTGCCATCAAACAATTCTTTCTTCCTTTCAAGCATCACAAAATATATAATCACTGGCAGAATTCAGCTGAACTAAGAATTTTCAGCTAAAATCCTCATCAGCTAGGATTAATCTGCTCCTATTGTACATCAGCTTTCACTCACAGGAAATGCACCTTCCTCGCTGCATGTAGAATCTGTGTGCTTTCCAAGTAAATAGGGGAGAATGTAGCGAATACCAGGCAACGTTCTCTATGAGGTTCCCACCATTCAGCTAGAGCAAGTGAGTGATTCTCCCAAAATGTCAGATAATGTCTCGCATAAGAAAATTCATCCAGAGGCTTAAAATGCACGGGTCAAAATACCATTCCCATCATTGATATTTTGAACACATGAGCATCCTAGCTTATGAGACAAATCAAGCGGAAATCACAAAATGTAGTGATTATATTATACCATGAAGTACCACCACCTGATTGCTCGGAAAGCAAGGGCTGCAAAGCCCTTTCAGTTGAGTTTTCGAACTTCTAGCTAACATCTTAGTAAGGACTGTATACACATTAGCAAAAACAGAAGAACTCTGCAATAAACTTCCTTGGTCGTGGCACGAAAATTTCTCCTAACTACCTACTATGTGGTATTCTTAGGTTCAACTGATTTCTCTAAAGAGTATCAGGTAGGTCCACTTTATAGCAGGAGGTTCAGTCTGATAAATTACAAAGTGGTTCTGAATTTAACTAGACTGATTCAGTTCAAGCAAAGGAATAAACAGACTGAACATGACATGCTATACAAAGTTAAAATTATATTTATCTATATCAAATACAAACACACCATGCGTACTTTTAATAGGACATTAAACATTCGCCTTCTACTGGATCCATTAAATTATTAACTGATTTTTTCATTAAAATGTTTTTTTTATCAACCAGATTACTTGAGATCCTGTGGAGTTGACGTAAGTTTAATGTTTCTTATTTAATGGGAAACATCGAATATAGCTATAGCGCTATAACTTCTAGATAGCATCTGTCATACCAGTGAAAGACACTGCTGTTGTCTACATTCTTCCACAATGTGCAGCATTACAACAATATCTCCCATTGGCAGAGCAAGTATTATCTTTATAGAACAACGAAGGAACAAAGGCAGCTAGGATGAAGCCAGCTTAATGGTTTTCTGGATCTGTATTATGTAAAAATTGCATAGACTCGGAATATACGAAAGTTTTAAAATTCTACATTAAAATAAAAAGGTAGGAAACAAATGGTACATCTGCACATCACAATATTACGTTATTGTTCTGACAAAACAAAAGCCACTGTTATAGAATATAATGTTAGGCACTTCCATAGTCATGTTGTTTCAAGTGTCATGTATCTCAAACAGCTGGAGACTGATTTCTGTGTGATTGGTCTGTTTAAACATGCCCTTGGAAACCATTGTCCTCTTAGACTAGATGTCTTACGGAAAGCAAGTAAGGAAAAGGAACATGCTTTGGACATGTCAGCCTTTTGCAAGAGGAACAATGCTGCAGGACTATTGTCTAGGTTCATGGTCATCGGGTGGACTGTTGTGACATGTTAAGGCTCCAAAATAATTTTAATGTAATGGACCCAGCCTCAGTAGTCTATTATGATTCTAAATAAAACTTTGTAACAAGAACCTAAAAGAGTACCTTGTGGTGTCATATTTCACTATCATTAATAAGATAAGTGATGTTTTAAATGAAATTGTAAATCTGCACAAATTACTATTTTGAGACTGTCTTCAGTAATGTTTGACTTTGTTTCTTGAAGCACAGCTGTAATCCCCCATTGTTTTTTTAGGTTTCCTTTCAAAGTATGTAATATTAAATTAAATTATAAATTCTATAATCTTAAGTTATTCGTGACATATTTTAAGTGTCTAATCCTTTTGTCTAACTTGGCTGCATTTGTAATATTTTGTTCAGATATCGTTTCTTTGTTTATTGGATGTTTAAAATAGTTTCAAAAAAGAAATAGCATTTTACTTAGATATGAACTTGAGTAATGGTATTACAACTTATACCAACTTCTAAAAACCTACACACTACCCATTCACTTGGTTTTGACCCACAGCCTATGGAAGAGGTATTACAGAGGCTTGGTCAAATGAGTATTAACTCTTAATATGCAGCATTAGCCTGAAATATGGATTAAAGCAAGTTCACAAATACTTGAATACTGTTGACAAGGGCATTAACTAAGTGCAAATACCCATTTGGTTCATTTCAGGTTCACAGACTTATTAAGCATCCACTTGACAGTCTGTATTGTATCTTTGCTCAATATATCAGGCAGAGGATGAAGTATACATTTGCACCACACTTAACTCTTTATATAATTCTGTAAACTCCTGAAGTAATTGATAATGACTACAACATATAAATTTTCTTTATCGATTTTGAGCAGAGGGCCAGTTATATATACAGGAAGATTCTTTACAAAGAACCTTCAATTCTCTGTTGAAAGTTTTGGTCCTCAATGGTAACATTAAACGTGTTGCTAAAATCCAAAATGTCATCCACTTACTTAAACCATTTTTCATTGCAGCCTTTTCAGTATAAGCTCCATCAGCCTCTTGAAATTAGCAGGTACATTACACAGACCAACTGGCATGATGCAGAATTCATGAAATCCTTCTAAGTGCTGAAACTTGTGGCTATTTTCATCTCTAGTTCTACTTACCAGAAGTCAGATATTGTATATTTAACAAATAGTATCTTTCAGTGCATCCAGATATGAATTGTCCATGGTAAAGGAAGGGCATTAATCCAATCACCTCCATAATATCTACACAAAGACTTGGCATTCCCTATTTCTTCCTCATGATCATTACTGGAGATAACCAAGTATTCTTTAAAGGTTGTTTCATTTCTTCTCTCAACATATGCTCAATTTCAGCACTGTTGTTTTACTCTGATAGTCATCTGGTCATACAAACTTATGAGCAACAAAATGAATTTTTGCCACTGTATTGGATGAAAAATTGTAGCAATCCTTAACCAACAATCTTAGATCTGTTATCATACCAATGATCATCCTGACTGGAATATATATTGTTACAGTTCAAAAACAACATGATGCCAGTACTCAAATATGTATCTATTTTTGCATGTGAAGTCCGATTTGTGGAGGAAAAAAGTGTATTTTGTGTGATGGTTCTATCGCCACAGATGAGGGGGCAATGCTCTAGACTGTCTTTAGTGCATTGTGGAACATATTTTGCATGTTAAGTGGTAGTACAACTTTCTTTCAACAGTTATGAATGCAGTACAGTGTTCTGGGATTTAACGTGGTTGACACTGAATGGCTTTCCACAGAAATACATTTCACCTGTTCCACAAACAAATCTGGTTGAAAACTTTTGTGATAGTTTTATACATAAAATATCAGTGCCTGAACAAATATTAGTAACAACTACCTTCATTCAGTAAACACCATTGCCAAGACAAAATGAGAGGCACACCTCTCTATATCTCATTTATTTTGTCACCATTTGTCAGAATAAAGTTTGTGTTAACTGCCCAAAGTGGTAGTTTCACACAGAATGCCTAATATCCAGCAAGGTCAAGTATGGTCCTGGCTTGGCTGCTCAAGTATCCACAAGGAACTCAATTTCGAGTCCATGTATCATTAGAGGCATATACCATGTGACTAAAATCTTATGGTTGTTCAAGCCAACCACCATGTTGCTAGGTGCAACCTTATTGCTATACTTACCTGAGCTGATGGCCAGACTTAACTCAAGGGCCACTAGTTCAAACTAGCTAAAGCTGCTGCAGCCATTATTTGCTATTGAGCCTTCTGTATTTGCTGAAGCATTAACTGGAACAGAACCTGTGTATGCTGCTTTAAGAATAAAATACATACAATTCTGCATCCAGTGATCTGTTTAAGCCACATTTAAAATGTGATTCTATGCCTAATGCTCAAGGAATCTTTTAGAGTGCATTTACTTCTTCAATAGTGGTAAACTATAGTGCTTAGGCTTGGAAAGCCCTGTTGTCTCATATAGTATGATGGTGGCTGTATCACAGCATATGTGGCAGTAGAGCTGTTGGTCGACATTTCAGCCAAACCTTGGTGGTCTGCAAACCAATGATATTATTTCATAGGCGAAACAGCTACACTAGCTATTTCTGCATCTTTTAACTCGTGTTACTTCAGAAACTGCTTTGATCAAAAATTAAACCTGAGAAGCATGGGTTCAATCAACAGCCTTTCAAAAACTTGTTTATGGATACTTCGCACAATCCGTGGATGAATTGCTTGGAAAGGCCTTCCTATACAATTTTCTTAAATCATCTGAGCAAGTGACCAAGTTTTCATTAGGCCCATATTTTTGAAATGTGAATATAGCACTAGGGATCACTTTGATCTCCCATAGGTAAAACCTGTGGTTCATCTCAGTGATGGTGTTTTTCCTCATCCAACTGTTTAGGCATCAAATGCTGAACCATTTCAACTCAATATCACCCACTGTGCTGCTTGTACCTGACTCTAGTCATTTGAAAAACCTACGTAAAACGTTTAAAGAAATTATTTTCCCTTTACACAGTTGTGGGCTAACCTTTAACATCATCACAATTGCAAAATAGTAGTGCAATAAGGAACCTATTGCGATCATTATCTAATGCCATTTGGATAAAACATCATTAGTGCTCAAGGGAAGCTCTCTTCTTCCTCCAAAAGACTAAGAGACGTGTATCCTGAAGAATGTGACATTCCCCAGAGAAGTCAAGAACAGAATGCTACAATGTATGGGGTGGGGGCATGCCATAATTTCATTACTTATCCACTTTACCTACCAAGAAGTTATCAGCATGTCTAGGTGGTCTTGAAGATTCTTGATCATCTGAAGTGTCCACAGAAGTATGGTAAGATTCTGGCTGCCCCAACTGGCAGTTCATGGCTCTTACTATTGACTTCATCTATCATGTGCACCTCACCTCACTTTCTAGTCACAAAAAGTCCTTATAAGAACCTAATAGTGCCTGGATGTCTCATAAATACCACACCAGGGTGATTTTAGGATGTCCAGACTAGACCCATTGTGATTCATCCTTGCTGTCCTATGCTCCTGCAAGTGGTAGGGAACCAGAAGAAGTGATTTGATGCAGTGGCTTGGATTTCCATGATACACTGATAATGTAGTCATAACTCTTACTATGGATTGTAAGAGCCTTTGATCCAGTAGAGAGCTTCTCCTCAAATCACAATCTCAAATTATTGTCCTCATTTTTGTTGTAGCTTATTCCATTCCACTATAAGTTCTAATTGATCTTAGAAAATAACTCCTATTGGTACAATATACAAAGTTAACAATATCCAGAGGGACAAAAGCACGTTATAAATCAACTAAAAATATTGGCCACAGCTTCACAATATTACTTAAACACTTAATCTGTGATATTCTCAGATAAAACTAAATGCAATGGGAAAGTACTAGGTCCACGGGATGGGAGATTCAAGATGAAATATTTTTCAGAAAATAAAATAAATATGGACATCAAAGGAAATAATCAAAATATAAATACCTAAAAAAAGTATAAAATAATATCGTTATTTAACACAAGAATTTACGTTGTTTTATACTATACTGACTCTCTAGCCTTAGCAGACCTGGCTACTTCATTTTGAAGTAGGTTTCTTAAGTGTTGGTCATATTTCGTTCCAAACAGAAAACTAGTAGATGAAATTGTTTGAAACTTGGTAGAAACTTTACCAAAAGTATATAGTTTGAGAAAAATAACATGTCCTAATTTTGATATATTCAGTTTCTATGCATTGTCAGCTTTGAAGTTTGGGCTATATTCTTATGCTATATGAACTATCTGATTGTTGAAGCAGGTAGTTGAACCCATGCTTGCATGTAACATGACAGAAAGGTTTGTATTTAAATAATGATTTCAAGTTAGACCAAAGTTTTAGTGTGGTATCCCACAACCTTAACTCGTGATCATACTCATTATGCATGATCAAAGTGAGACCCTCAGCTCATACCAGCTTGCACAAACCTTTGCGTCACACCTTCACTTGGGCATAATCCACAACCGAGGGGAGAGCCGATAGAGGATATTGGCCAAGCAAGTACAAGCTCTCTTGAATGACCATTATATATGTATCCTTAGCCTAAGGCGATAGTTAAAACATACTCGTGGCTACTTACATCCTGTTCCTAAAAGTGTTGATGAAATGCAGAACACTTGCACGAATTTTTTTGAAAAATATGCCTGAACAAAGATATCAGTTTTCGAATGCTACATAAGAAAATATAATTATACAGGTCTAGTATTCGTCATACAATCGTGAGTGTTTAAATATGTTTAGGTATCTTAATTTCATTTCATATCTTATCACATTGACATAAAAATATAAAAAATTTACACATTTTGCTTAAAGGACTTGTTGTGTTCTTAAAGTATAATAAAAATATTTTAATTTTCTTATCAATGTTGGGCACTGTTTTTCAAACGTTAAATAGCGTGCCCTCTAACCCATAACTCAGCGAAGTTTCCATTGCGCCCCCTTTATATCAAAATAATTTTCGCAAGTGATAGCAGCAAAATTAACATTTTCTTTATCTGGTTTAAAAGAATTAATGAAAAAATGTTTATGAGGAGTGAGTAAATGCGGGAGCAAAAAAGTTTTGAGAGCAAAGTCATAGTTTTGGTAAGTTATCGTCGTCTCCATTTCTTCTGTTTCTTCCGTCGTTATTTTTCGACTCTCTCGCTAATAGGCTGCCCCCTCCCAAGGGGGTGCAGCCCACAGTTTAGAAAACATTGGTATAAGGTGTTTGCTTATTCTTCTATTTTTAATCCTCCAATGACAATAATTTAAATATTTATGATTTATTCAGTAAATATTATTTTTAATATTGTTTGAATATATTTATAAAATATTATTATAGAACTCCTACTAACTTTTTTTATAAAACACAAGATTAATTTTTATTAATTAAATCTCTTGATACATTTCATGATAAGTTGTCATACAATTTCCTTCCTTATCATTAGTATAAAAATAGTACATCATTTACTACCTAAAAATGGATTGTCTTACATAAAAATTAGTATTCTTAAATCTAAAATCTTTTTCAACCAATCTAATGTATACAGAGCACAGATTGCCCATTATGTAGCTTTGCACTAAAAAATCTAACAATATACTTTTTTTTTGTAAGAAAAGTTCCAATAAAACATCTGAAAATTCATATTTCTTTATTATTATTCTTTTAATTTACAAGAGAACGTGACTTATTACAGGATAAATCTATTTTGTAATATAGTTTGAAATCCTTATGTTACACCAGTGTAAGAAATTACTTTATAAAACATCCAAAGAGTAAAAGCAATGCAGCATTACTTTTACAACATTGTTTCATAACACCTTATTATAATATTGTTATTGAAAGAAAGTGTAAAATAAAATATAGGCTTGAAAACGAGGAAATCATAATGCATGGGTTTTAGTGGTATTTTAAATTTTCGATTGTAGAGCAGTTGTAGGTAATCTGTCAAAAATCATTCGCTATGCATCCCTTATATTACGTAACATTAAGTTACCTCGTCTGATATAAAGAGAAATAACTTTGATCATGTACTACAAACATTAAAACATCGACTTGGTTTATACTTTTCTAGAAATCTCGGATCATAATTCACAACACTCCCTTTTTCCCGCTCAAAAAGACGTAGGAAATTAGAAGATAGTATATCATTGCATTTCCCATAATTCCTCAAATGAACACTATTTTTCACAGTCTTGCGGTACTCCCTTTAGCCTAAGTTTTATATTTTGAATAAATTACTTACAAAGTACTGTGTAGAAATGAACTGTTTTTATGGTACTTCTTTGCTAAACAAAGGCCTAAGGTAGCGAAATCAAAATATGTATTTAATTTTTTTATAATTCAGAGTGTGCACCAAATAGCATATAAAATTGTCTGAAAGAAACTGGTGAATGACCTAACAAGTTCTAAAAAAACAATTTTGGCATCCTTACTCTTTTTTATTGACATAAATTTTTCTTTGATGAAAATATTGTGGCTTCGTCTAGCAAGTAATATCTACTCATTCAGATATGAAGATAAGTTAAGGTTTTGGGAATTGAAGAAGTAAGATGACGACTACAGTATCATTAAAACAATATATATAAAAACAAGAAAGAACTAACCAGAACATAGCTAAACTTGAGTTTATTTCTTACACTAAAATATTTTCAGAAATATTTCATAAATATAACTTATTTTTGAATTTCTTCTTCGCAACCTGTCCCATGCATCATTAATCATCACGACTTGAAATAAACGTAATTTTCTAACAATTCTATGTTTTATTTGATTCTTGGGACGAACTAATTTACACTGATTGTTAGGAGGGTCAAGTTTTTCTAAAAAGTCGGTTTTTGTTTAGTAGTTGTAAAATAATCATTCTGTGGACAAATTTTGTTAACTAATTCACAAGCTTCAATTATCGATTTAACATTCTGCAAACACCAAAACGTAATTACTTTATCCTAAAAATGATAATCTAACCCAATAATTTTACACTAATGCATGTTAGAAATTCTATATTCAGTTGTTTATTAGACATATTCTCTCTCTCTCTCTCTCTCTCTTATATATATATATATATATACATATACATAATGTGAAGCACGACGCTTGTGATTTCCGAATACATATGAAGATTATTTAGAAATACAATTTAAATTTATATAATGCTCCAATATTACAAACGATAGCGTGTACTCTAGATATAGAAACGTTTTACATTACTTTAAAGATATTATTATACTGAAATATTCAGAATGATAACTATTGGTAATTTGTTTTTATTTTATACACTTTCTTCAAGAGTAGTGAAATCTTTTAATGATTTTAAAACTCATTTTTGAAAGAATACCTCGCACAAAAGGAAGCTAAATAATACATTTTGTTTTTGCTGCTCTTTAAAAAGAGCTGATGTACATTGATGAAATATCCTTCTCAAAATGAAACATACAGTAATATTTCAGTTCAACCTCACGAAGTAACCTCCTGATCAAACACGCTTAACATCAACTGCCTTTGATTATGATAGGCCTAATATCAAGTGCAACTAGATATGTGGAACTTTCGAAGTACGAAAATGAAAATCGATACCAGTTCAATATGCAGTTGCAATATCGGTCCAGAACGATTACGCAGTGCCAGAGGTAGGAGACCTGCCAGGACAAAAGGAAAAGTAATGTAACTTAGCGTGATATAGAGCAGCATCATAACATCCAAAAATAAATCTATTGTCTGGCGTTGACTTTATAAAATTTTAATACCACTTATACCTGGTACCCTGTTATTATTATTTGTTAATTATTTTCATATTAAAAAGCCCCTTGTTTGTAATTCACTAACTAAACACAAGCACTGAACAAAATCTTTGTTTTACATTTTATTAGTGAAGTAAGCTATTAAAATATTAAATGTATATTGTATTTGATTGCGAGTCGCGTGCCCCAATCAATAGGGCATGCTAGATCTTGAAATTTGCTTAAATTCTTTGTTTGCTTTATACTTTTCCCATACTGAAGTTACAGTGTTGTAGTTTGTGCCTAGCACAAGCTGGACTTGCAGAATGGAGCTAGAGATGTATTAGTGAAAGAACGTTGATAAAGCTCTCTCCAGTCGAGCATACAAGCATTTATCTAAGGACTATTCAAAATTGACTTTGTTTTTGTCATAGATATTGTATTTGTTGACATCCTGTGTTCAATCTTCTTCTTTTATGTAAAGACAGAGACAATACAAGCATTTCTCCTGCAGGCTACTTTAAAGGAAATATAATAATACTGCAAGCCTAAACGTATTTCATATAAACTACACGAATTTTGTTTTATTGCCCTCCCAGATATTACTGCTCCTATGCCCATAACTATCTTATCTTTACTTTTTATGCTAAGGAATCCAGTAAAAATTGAATAGTTGTTTAGTGAGAAAATAACCATGGCTGGTATCAGATATTTTATTCCAATAAATACTTCACATCCTCTGTCATTTTGTTTATAATATTTAAGGGAGTTCAACTTTAATTTAGTAATTGTTATGAAAACAAGTTAACTGTGGATTTTTGTGTTTTTTTTTTCCACACTCCTTATAATTTGTCCAGCCCAACTAATGAGTTCTAGTATTGAACGAAAAGCTTATTAGGCAATAATTTGTGAGAGACAAAATATAGATATGGAGTATTATATTTGACACATCTCTGATTTTGACTCATAATGGACAAATTAAAAGTAATCTAAACACATGTGTAGTTAACTTGTTTATATATATATATATTTCATTTTAGGTCTATTGGTTTTCCAATATTACTTCAGCGTTTAATCCATAACTTGATCTAGTAAAATAGGTTTTGCATGAAAGAATTTTAGTGAATACGAAATTACCCTGACCTTCACAGGTGCCTCCTCCTAAGTCCAGAAGAGTAAGTACAAGAGCATCTGTTGTCTTTCTAAGAAATTCAATATTTTCTTTCGTAAGAAAACGTGCATCGTCACAGGGAGCATGATAACATTCCCTCATTCGTCCCCGAAAAGGCCCTTGCAGAATACAAAAAATTAATAGATAAATAAAACATGAATTAATATTTGCACATACATATTTCAAACTTTTGGATTAAACAAAAAATCTTATATACATATATTGCGAACCGTGGTGCCTGTCCGAGCGTGCGTCTGTCTCCCGTTTACGACGCAGCTTCCCGCGCTGCGTTTGGAAAGCTGAGCACGCAGGCAAAGCTCAACATTCACTTTTGAAATGACGGGAGAACAGGCATGAATAATGTTGATGCCAAATTCAATTACACAAGCAGGATATTCTACACTAACTTGTTAGGAATTAATCACACTATTATTCACATTTCAAAATGTGACGTAACTTAAAGAATAAAAATATAGATTTACCGTATGTTATTGTTGAGTGGCTCTTAACATGACTGAAATGCTCAACAATTACTTTTCGCGGTGGGCGGTATAAGTAGCTAGAGCTTTGGCTCTGAGTGAAACTAAGAGTGCACCACAATTAACCTTTTAAAAGTCCAATAAATAATTAAATTTGATAGATTAACTGAGGATGGGTACTTTTGCTTGTAAAAATATAACTTCCAATTAAACCCACGTATCAAAGGCCAAAAGAAATATGTAAAAAAAAAGAGTGAACATTATTTATATACCATTTAAGGATACGACGTATCACTGAAAGCTTTGAACAGACAGTACTGATTCTTCGTATGCATAAAATAACTATGTTTGGATTATTTGATTGTATCTCCTTAAAACCACCCCGATCCTATACTAAATGTTTGTTTAATTGTTTTAAATTTCGCGCAAAACTACACGAGGGCTATCTGCGCTAGCCGTCCCTAATTTGGCAGTGAAAGACAAGAGGGAAGGCAGCTAGTCATCACCACTCACCGCCAAGTCTTGGGATACTCTTTTACCAACGATTAGTGGGATTGACCGTAACGTTGTAACACCTCCACGGCTGAAAGGGAGAGCATGTACTAAATGTAATTTCGAAGTAATACATATCTTGTTCCTCGGAGTAAAAACTCTCATTGTGTTAAAAGTACTGTTATGTAAACTAAAAACCCCGTAACAGCTGCTGAGATCATTGTGAGAAGCTTCACGTGAAAAACTACGTGAACTACTTTTTATCCGTGCAGCAGGATATCGGTTCTTGGAATTATAACTGTTATTTACCTGTGTCAGTTAACAGAACTGCGTTAAGCGTAGGAAAGTTGGTATTGTTATGGTACCAAAACATCACATGGTCACTACGGAGAAAACTGAGGTGACTGGTTAGTAGAGAAGCGGGTGGGAAACGTGCAGGAAGTCTGATGGCAGTGTTGATGAGTCTATACTCGTCTTTGCTTAGGCGTTCCCATGCCTTCTGAAAGCGTTGGGCGATGGTTGAGTCCACTCCATCCCGAGAAAACATTGCCAGAAAATCTCCTATGCTTCCACCGAGTTGAAGGTATCTAGTCAGGCTTGGAAGAACCTAAATAAATATATATATATTATTAATAGTTTTTGTTCGGTTACCAGAAGGACCTTATATTTATGGCAGTTTGATTTAGTGTATAACTATACTTACGTTATATTATAGTGAAAACAACTTAATAAGAATGTAACATTGTTCAACTGTAATATAAGATAACATTCAGATCAGAATTCTTAAAGCTAATAGTCAGATTTGTCGATGCACAAGCCACAG
>NW_013668241.1:46185-56148 GCF_000517525.1 Limulus polyphemus
TCGACGTTCGTTGATATAGCGTTTGTTTTAGCGCGATTGTTGAAAATAAGTGTATCGTAATATTGTATTCGGATAGAATAAACCAGTTTTATTAAGTAAGGACTTGTGCCGTTAAAGTTTCGTCGGAACGAAGTTACGGAAAGTTAATTAACAAACGGAGACGTAACAATATATTTCAATAATATGAGGCTTATTGGTACTATGAAATGTATATACATATATAAGAACACTATTCCAGCCATTAAAGTTCGGGATGAACAAACAAACGAATTGTGATTTTCATGTTGTTGTTTGTTTTTCATCTGCCTGTTTTCTCATTGCTGGATTTCTTAAAGGAATCTAAGCGAAAACTGAAACCTACCGTTTGAAAATCTTCTGGCAAGTCTTGGGAACCTATAGAGCCGTTGTAGTTGAGAACTGAGTCCAAGATGAAAGCACCTTGAAAGTAGCCTCGTCCATGCTGAAGTTCTCGAGGGAACAAGTACTCATGGACAAAGCGATGGCTCCCAAGTCCTCCCTGTAACAAACATAACACACGAGTACGAAGTTTAAAACCATTACACTGAATGTGATTCGCTGAAAATTTAATTTTTAATTTACTGGAGTTTCGTGAGCATGTAAAATTTATGAATTTCTTACTTTAATAGAAAAAAAATCTATTTTATTTTCTTTGGATTGTGTTCTAATGCTAGAAATGGCGTATTGTTATTTTTTACGTATTTTTATAACTTTGTTTCTGGCGATATAGTACAAATATATTGGATTGTTTCTTTGAGATTATAAAATAAGATACCATCCACCTTGCCCCCCAGTAGCACAGTGGTATGTCTGCGGACTTCTACCGCTAGAAACCGGGTTTCGATACCCGTGGTGGGCAGAGCACAGATAGCCCTTTGTGTAGCTTTGTGCTTAATAATAAACAACAACCATTCATCTTTGTTTGAATATACATTCAGATATTGTGTTGTGTAATTTATAGAGGTGTAGAACTTTTATGACAAAATATAAAGGCATTTATTTATACAACATCCACGTTTTTGTAGTTGAAACTCTTATTTACCTCTATTCTATATCAATGATCTGTTTAGGCTTCTATTTGATTATACATTTTGAGTAAAATAGAATAAAATAATAATGTTGAGAAATACTTACTAATTCCTCTAGGTCAAATGCTACAAATAGTACAGTATTAGTGAGTCGACACTGTGCTACTGAAAGGATCCGAGCAACTTCCAACATGGCGGCCACTCCTGATCCATTATCATCAACACCTGCAAATATAATTCATTAAGTAGCCTAGAAAAGAACTAATCTGGAATATTAGAAAATAAAGAAATGTTATTATAATCAAAAGTATAATAGTAATAACAATATGTGAAAGTTAGTATCTCCAAATATTTCGACAAGAACGAGCATACCACCTGACCACCAAGTGTGGGAAAAAATATAACTACTATCGGTGGTTACGTAATTTAGATAAGTTAGAACAACCGCTTAGATTACGTTAGTCAAAATCTCTTTTCTTCATCAAAATCGGACCCCCTGGCTCAACGGTAAGTTTCAGGGCTTATAATGTTAACATTGAGGTTCGATACATGCAGTGAGCACAGCACAGATGGTTCATTGTGGAGCTTTGTGCTTAAACACAAACAAATCATTAAACTTAAAGACGAGTAAATAATCTTTTAAAAAACAAGTTGAACAATAGGCCAAAGAAATTTCCGAATAATATATTTAAAACTATTATAGGCATTTTGTTATTTGTAAATTTAGTGGCACTTCTTTTTGAAGTAATAACTGATGAAAATGAGTGAAGAAAAGTGAAAGTTTGGAATAACTCTAACTCTTAAATGTACAAAATTACAATTATTTCTTGAAATATTACGTTTTATCAATTCTTAACGGGCACAATTTTCATCTGTTCTAGAAAGTTTGCAAATACAATGTTTGTTTGTTTTTCATCCTATTTAAAAATAGAACCAAAATACTTATTGGCAATACTTTTATTTTCTGTAAATAAATTCTATAAACACATTATTATTTAATCACTCTTTTAATTAAAAGTAAAATAGAAATATAATGAATTTTTTTTTAATATTTTCGGCCCGAGACTAGCCTAATGAGGGTGTAGTAAGAACAGTCTAGGGTTCGAGTCGTGATGCCGCTAAACAAATTTCGCATTTTCAGCTTTGAACATGTTGCAAAAATTACAGTAAATCCCATTATTTGATTCAAAGAAGCAGATAAAGCCCTTGTTCGGCGGGCACTGATAATTGACTGTGCTCTCTCTCTCTCCAGTAAGTAGTTCAAAAATAGGGATGGCTCTACCTAAACCCTAGAGGTCTTTGACGGATCTTCTTACTCATACGTCGCATAAGGTGCCATTCAGGTTGAATTCTACAAATATTTCATCATTTGTAGGTTTAAAAACAGAGGATAATGTAAGGATAAAAAGCTATATTCGTACTGATACCATGTTTGAATCTCAATATTATAAACTTTTCCGTGCTTTTGGTCTTCATTCTGGTTAATCAGTATTAATAATGTTAGGAGAAGCGGAAGGGGACTATTGGAGACTTTACTCCCTCTAGCTCATGTGCTGTATTATCGGTCAGGTCGTATAACATCAGTTTGAGATCACTGCTAGTTCAGCTAGTAAAACAGAATTATACTTAAATACTAATGCTACAAATTAGAATTGTTTTGCCAGCGTTATAAAATATCACTTATATATCCATTGTGGATATGTGTTATGCCCTTAGGAGTGTACTGTTTTGGTATCATTCGCAAAGCACTATTAGTTCATTTGGCAAAGCATTGGTCTAACAGTATTAACATTCTAACGGCATCACTCGTAAATCACTATTAGTTCATTTGGCACAGTATAGGTAAAATTGTGGTAACATCCTTACCGCATCAGTCGCAAAGCACTACTAGTTCATTTGGCAAAGCATTGGTCTAACAGTATTAACATTCTAACGGCATCACTCGTAAATCACTATTAGTTCATTTGTCAAAGCATTGGTCTAACAGTATTAACATTCTAACGGCATCACTCGTAAATCACTATTAGTTCATTTGGCAAAGCATTGGTCTAACAGTATTAACATTCTAACGGCATCACTCGTAAATCACTATTAGTTCATTTGGCACAGTATAGGTAAAATTGTGGTAACATCCTTACCGTATCAGTCGCAAAGCACTACTAGTTCATTTGGCAAAGCATTGGTCTAACAGTATTAACATTCTAACGGCATCACTCGTAAATCGCTATTAGTTCATTTGGCACAGTATAGGTAAAATTGTGGTAACATCCTTACCGCATCAGTCGCAAAGCACTACTAGTTCATTTGGCAAAACACTGGTCGAATAGTGTTAACATCTTTACGGCATCACTCGTAAAGCACTACTATTAGTAAAAAACTGGTCAAACAGTTTTAACATCTTAAGACTTTTGTACCAAGTTGTGCGATGTTGTCTTAAAGTACCAGGGAGAGTAAGGATACATGACACTCATGGGTGTCCGCGCGGGGTGGGGTGGGGGGTAGCAGGAGGGAACACTTGCCCGCTCCTGAAAAACGAGAAACATAATTCTTTCTTTATTCATTCAGCATATGTATGTGAATTTTCTATTCAATTCATAATTTCACACTACCTTTCTCCCCCTGAAAAACAATTCTGCGGACGCCCATGATTCTTTTATGGGTAGCTGTATGCTTGTCATTTGGGTTTTAACAATTCAGTTGGAAAATCAGTGTTCTCGAACACCCGTGTGTGCAAAAGGTGCCGGACTTAAGTTAAATCCTGGACAGAATTTTCGGTGTATTTTTGTAATAAAATGTACTAAAAAATCGATTTGTTTATTTGCCATCACTGATACCTAAACACCATGACACTGTGATGTCCTGATACCTAAACACCATGACACTGTGATGTCCTGATACCTAAACACCATGACACTGTGATGTCCTATTTGCCATCACTGATACCTAAACACCATGACACTGTGATGTCCTGACCTACAAGGAATAGTATAGGTGATCTTTATATTTCTCGTGATCCCGTCTACTTCCTGTACAAGTTTACAACTGATTGAGGAATCAAATGTATGGAAACACAACTGGTTGAGCAATTAAAGGTATGGAAACGTAAACGTTTCGAACAAAAGCAAAAAAAATCATCAACAACAACATGATACAATAGTGTTTATCATTTTTTCATGGTATATCCTGATATAAATGGTTTTACTTTTTTAATGTTTTCAACCAGAATGTTTGGAATGTTACATACACTCATACAATTATATTAACCAAAGTCCACAAATTCTATCAGCATTACAAATATACTCTAACAAAATCTACACTTCTTACCGTTTGTAAAGTTCTATCAGCATTACAAATATACTCTAACAAAATCTACACTTCTTACCGTTTGTAAAGTTCTATCAGCATTACATATATATTCTAACAAAATCTACACTTTTTACCGTTTGTAAAGATCTATCAGCATTGCATATATATTCTAACAAAATCTAGACTTCTTACAGTTTGTAAAGATCTATCAGCATTGCATATATACTCTAGCAAAATCTACACTTCTTATCGTTTGTAAAGTTCTATCCGCATTACAAATATACTCTAACAAAATCTACACTTCTTACCGTTTGTAAAGTTCTATCAGCATTACATATACAATCTAACAAAATCTACACTTCTTATCGTTTGTAAAGTTCTATCAGCATTACAAATATACTCTAACAAAATCTAGGCTTCTTACCGTTTGTAAAGTTCTATCAGCATTGCATATATACTCTAGCAAAATCTAGACCTCTCACAGTTTGTAAAAATCTATCAGCATTACATATACAATCTAACAAAATCTACACTTCTTACCGTTTGTAAAGTTCTATCAGCATTGCATATATATTTTAACAAAATCTAGACTTCTTACAGTTTGTAAAGATCTATCAGCATTACATATACAATCTAACAAAATCTACACTTCTTACCGTTTGTAAAGTTCTATCAGCATTGCATATATACTCTAACAAAATCTACACTTCTTACAGTTTGTAAAGATCTATCAGCATTACATATATACTCTAGCAAAATCTAGACTTCTTACAGTTTGTAAAGATCTATCAGCATTACAAATATAATCTAACAAAATCTACACTTCTTACCGTTTGTAAAGAAGACCGTATCGTAATGAGCTCCAACAACCAAGATTCCATCTTCTGGACTTCCACGATTCTGGCCTGTAAGCTCTCCAATTATATTGACTCCTTTTAAGACTCCATCAATTAGCAATTCTGGCTGGAGAGTAACGGGTATTTTGACAAATCAGAAGTCAGGATTATAAAAAACGACATTAAACTATGGAATACATATAATAAAACACAACTTATGAAATTGTGGCATCATTGGTTTGCTGGAAACATTTTTTCCACACACACACAAAAAAAAGTTTGGTTATTTTCAAACGTCTTCCATTTTTTACGATTTTTATTCGTAAAAAACTAAAAACATTTTAAAATCTAATCCACGGTATGTGTAAATTAATCACAATTAGACAAATTCATTTAATGCTGCATGTAATTAATGTTCTTACCGGTAATATATCTACTACCTCCGTAGCTGTAAAGTTCTGTAACAAAACTTTCAGCCCATAGTCACGGAACCTGTGATATATAGCGCTTCTGGAAATTTCTTTAAGGGATGGTTCAACAAAAGAATTCCGAGGCTGGTTTAAAAACCCTGTCAGTTTCGTATGAAGGTAATACTGGGTAGATACCAAAATTGAGCCAGAATCTCCAAAGCTTCCTGTGATACCACTATTACTGAAGTCTATGTTGGCTGAGCTTTTGGACAAGGAAACGCCACCCTGTCTATTGTGTGTTCGATTTTCAACTGTTCTGACGAAACTCGTGGACTGGGTCTGTGGCGGGATAAAAGGATTTATATCATGTAACTGCAGTAGTTGTGTAGCATTATTCTGTGATAATATCCTCTGAGAGAGGGTTTGAGGCAATGCTTTCAGTTCACTAATACCCTCACTTAACGTCTCTCCGGTAAGAAACGGGTTGTTTAAAATTTGGTCAGCTTGGGGTGAACGCTTGTAACGAGCTACATTTTTCTTCAGCCACCAAGGGGAGCCACAGTCGATAGAAGACACGTTAAGCCCTGCTGAGTAAACAAACAGATTCATTGTTACTTTTAAACGTTTCTTGATTATTGTAACTGATATATATATATATTTTGCATATAAATATTATATTTCATATTACTTATATATTTTCCAAACTTCTGTTAAGTGATAAAACACAAATTATTATTGGAAAAATGTGAGTTTGTAAGCACAGTCTATTTCTTCAGAGGCAACTTCGAATGTGAACAGTTTGAAAATTAATCAAGGAACGCTGAAAAAATGGACAATTAACAGAATGAAAATGGGACTAATGTATAAAAGTCTTCGTCCAACAAATGTGTGATGAATTAGGAGTTAAGCATTGAAAGTATGTATTTATTAATTTTGAATTTTAAGTAATTACAACTGTAAAGGAATAATTTAAACGAATATTTAGTAACTACTCATGCACTATCTACTGCAGTGAAGAAAAGAGAGCAAGTTCACGCTCTACCCATAGTCAACCACGAGTCAATAACTTTTAAACTACACTAGTAATCTTAACCCAGTTTAAAATCTAAGCCACTAGTTTAACAACCTATTCATTCATGAAAACAACTAACCTTAATATCGCGAGTGGGGCGAAGAGAAACAACGGTTTCTTAGCCTCCCGTTTGTCTTTCAAGCCCCTTCGGGGCTTGTTAGATTTTAAAACCAGAATACTGCCAAGTCAATGCGCTTCCCATCGTGGTATTTGAAGGAGATGTTTAAAAGTTTGGTTTGTTTTGAACTCCGCGCAAAGCTGCACGAGGGCTATCTGCGCTTGCCATCTTGAATTTAGCAGTGACAGACTGAAGGGAAGGCAGCTAGTTAACACAACAACACCTACCGCCAACTCTTGGGCGACACGTTTACCAACGAACAGTGGAATTTACCGTAACATTATAATGCCCTCACGGCTGAAAGAACGAGCATGTTCGGTGACTGGGATTCGACCCCACGACCCTCAGATTGCGAGTCTGCGAGGAAGGAAGCAAATCAATACTATTCCCATCATGACTCAAATTTTTAAAAAATGTCTCACTCTTGCACCTCTTTGTTTAAATCAAAATATATGAAATTCTAAATAAACATTTGTTCAAAAAACACCAACCAGTGTATACCTAAAGTACCTAATCCAATATATAGTGATAAAAGAAGGAAAAAGTACAAGTCATAATATATAACTACTTTGGTTATTACATAATGATTTTAAAAAATACAGAGAAACGAAATAGGAAAAACAAAATATAAAACGAGTACACACACACACACACACATATATATATATATAAATATAAAGTGTCATTAATTTGATGACCATGATGATGCTGAGCATCAATAAACAAGGTAACACACATTCTTTACATCTGAAGTATAACCAGGTCAACGAATACAGAGGAATTCAGATTTCATGGGTGTTGGTAATGCGCAGGAGTTTGTTTTTAAGCACAAAGTCACACGATGGGCTAGCTGTGCTTTGGCAACCATGAGTATCGAAACCCGATTTTTAGCAGTGTGAGCTCCAAACTTACCGCTGAGCCAATGGGGTCTACATTGGGCTTTCTGCTGTGTCCGTCTCGGGGAATCGAACTCAGGATTTTAGCGTTGAAAGTACATATACTTACCGCTGTTCCACCTGGGGATTGTGCAGAAGAATGTGTAATATTTCAGTTATTATCTAACTGTAATATATATATGATTATAAACCCACATTATTACTTAACGATCACTCAAGAAGTAAATAATTCAGCCAAACTTTAACGGTATTACATAAGTTGGCAGCTTCTTTAAATGGAAAATAAATAAAAAATGTATTAATGCTACACTCATTCCAACTATACCCTTTAACATGTAACTTTGGATAATACCATTAAAATTTTTAATCAAAAACAAATTTTGAGATCAAACTGTTTAAGACAGTTACCATAAGTAAGTTGTCAGCTGCTCAATAATATTCACCATGAAATAATTGTAAAGAAGTTAACATTTCTGTTTTCGTCCCTTGACTAGTTTCTAAGATGGCAGCAGAGTATTCTGTGTAGTATATATAAATAATCATCCTTACCAGTTGCAGATAGAGTCACTATGAAATCTTCATTTTTGCTTCTAATTTCTAGTGGGTTAGCGGTTTTATTGGATAAAATGATGCATTTTTCTTTACATTCTGGGTTTAAATAATTTATATTTTTATAATAACATAATATTTTTATAGTAATATAACAATATTGTGAAACTTCTCTTAAACAAGTGTCTCTAAAATATAAAAAAATAAAATAATAAACATCCTCATTTTGTAATGAACAGGTCTATAGTTTTGTATATAAGTAACAATGAACAGAATTGTTACTTATATACAAAACTATAGATCTGTTCATTGTTACTTATATACAAAACTATAGAACAAATCTATAGTTTTGTATAAAAGTAACAATGAACAGATTTATAGTTTTGTATATAAGTAACAACGAACAGATTTATAGTTTTGTATATAAGTAACAATGAACAGATTTATAATTTTATATACACGTAACAATGAACAGATGTATAGTTTTGTATATAAGTAACAATGAACAGATTTATAGTTTTGTATATTAGTAACAATGAACATATCTATAGTTTTGTATATAAGTAACAATGAACAGATTTATAGTTTTGTATATAAGTAACAATGAACAGATCTATAGTTTTGTATATAAGTAACAATGAACAGATTTATAGTTTTATATACAAGTAACAATGAACAGATCTATAGTTTTGTATATAAGTAACAATGTACAGATCTATAGTTTTGTATATAAGTAACAATGAACATTTTTCCAAAACTAGATGCAATTTTCAAAGGCAAAACTTATATTATTGTTTACATGAAGTTTGTAATTCTTCTTGTAAGACTCATTTGGCCTCATTTGAGTCGGTTTAAAAACCATATTTAGATCTATCAGGAAAATACTGACTGATAACTACCAGTAGTATCAGCATAAATTCAAACAACAGAGGAAGCTTGTGAAGCTGCCAAGTGGTTAGGGCGCTCGACTCGCAATCTGCGGCGCGCTGGTTCGAATCCCCGTCACACCAAACATGCTCGTCCTGTCAGCCGTGGGGGCGTTATAATGTAACGGTCAATCTCACTATTCGTTGGTAGAAGAGTAGCCCAAGAGTTGGCGGTGGGTGGTGATGACTAGCTGCCTTCCCTCTAGTCTTTCACTGCTAAATTAGGGACGACTAGCGCATATAGCCCTCGTGTAGCTTTGCACGAAATTCATAACAAACAAGCTTGTGAAACTTTTCAATGTGTGGTTTCTTTAGTTTCCTTAAACAAATGTTTCAGTTAAAATAGAAAAACTGTTTCAGTAAAGTTCCGTTTTTCCTGAGAAGAGATTAAAACCACTCCGTTGTGCATAAAGAACATGACTGTTTTGTTAACGTGAAATGTTTGCTTTAATCATTTATATTTTTGGTAAACATTACTTTGTCGCTTTTTCAGATCGCTAAAAGCTTCAATGCATTCATCCGATAAATTTCCAGAAGCTTATTTAGAAAATAGTCAACTTACTATCTACAATTTTAAAAGGTAAATAACTCAAGTTTCAAAGGTAAATGACACAATTTAAAAGGTAAATAACTCAAGTTTCGAAGGTAAATGACACAAGTTAAAGGGTAAATGACCACATTGCCATTAAAGAAATGCATCTAAACGGTTCTCTGTATATGTACTGTTACGTCTCCGTTTGTTAATTGATTTTCCGTAACTTCGTTCCGTACGAAACTTTAGCGACACAAGTCCTTACTTACCGA
>NW_013668241.1:57148-60770 GCF_000517525.1 Limulus polyphemus
AGTACTATAATTTTTATACCTCGTTCTTCTTCTTCTTTGAATGCTTCTTGTTTTTATTCATATTACTTAGAGTGACGTGCGGTTGTCGTTATTCAACTTATCAAATTCTGATCCTCATTTACTCTTTCTTTTATATTATACTGAGTTTATGTTGTCTTTTTTATGTATTGCTATTTCTGTAAGGCACTGGAATAACATTTTCACGGCCATTAAAACAAGAAGGATGTGGAATGTTTATCTGTAATTCGGTTATAATTGTAACATTTCCACACAAACTTATACGTATTTTGTACTTCGGGAAAAAATAAGTCTTCCGATTTTTAGGTGTGGAAACAAGGAAATATATCGTATTTCAGATAGCCAAAAGAAGCTCTTGAAATGCTTATATCATTCCTAATCTTTCTTTGTACCATTGTTTGTATCTGAAGCATGTTCGTATTCATAGAATGGGCGTTCCTTACTTCTCAGTGTATTCATTGTTTCTATATTCCAACAATACCGAAACAATCGTCGATGTTTTAATACCGGAGACGCGATGACTGGAAACTATGCATGATAATAAAATATTTGAAGAAACATTATGAGTTATTGGAGTAGTTATATATAAACTGAAGGACACATATAAATACTTATGCAACAAATAAACTATGAAAAACTTTTATCGAGACTATATGTTCTAATTTATTAGCCATACTTTCATTAAAAAAAAGAAGAATTAGGTTTTTCTTTCTACTTTGACTAGGGACTGTACTAGGTTTTAAACACTTATAACGTTAGCATGTGCCTATTAATTTCAGGTAAATATGTCTTTTCTTTTTTTTTTATATAAGTCTCCAGTGTTGTCGATATTTTCCACATAATTATGATTATATTTAGTTACACACAGAAACTATATTAATAAATATCCCCCAAATAACTTTTTAAAATGTGTTAAACAAAGTAACAAAACATTGAACTTAAAAAATTCTTTGTGATTATTTAATACAAAAACTTAAGATCATCGAATTTCAATTTCAGTATACACACGTGTCTATTTACATCATAACTAACCTTAACCGAACAGGAATAAGCAGGAATTTACATCATAACTAACCTTAACCGAACAGGAATAAGCAGGAAACAGTTCCATATTTACAGCAGCGTCTTTAACGGCAAAATTTTTATTACTGGTCAGCGTTTACGATAAATAAAAATAAAATAAAAAATTGACTCACTGCTGGTCAAGCCTTATCAGACAATATAATACATTATAGTTGCAAAGTGGCTCCACCGTGGCGCTAGTCACTGGTTGTACAGCAGAATCAGCTTCTTTTTTGGAACAACGTATGTATGTATCATACGAAATCACATAATGTAACAAATAACTGAGTAAACGCATGTAGGTAAACAGATTTACTCTCTTACGTTTTGTAAGCTGGTAAGTTAGTTATAGTATTACAAATTAACTGCAGGATGAATAGATGACCCATTCAATCCATCTCCAAGCATTATTTGACTCACAACTTTCTTCAGTTGTTTTCCTAAACTAAATCGTCTCCTTACGCCTTAATTCTTAACTAAATGTTTTGTAGATCAGAACTTTAATTAAATCAAGTGTTATGACTTGCTACATGTTCAATGAAGTTTACACGAAGTGTATTTCTATGTCCCCGGGTGGGACAGTGGTAAGTTCGCTTACAACGCTAAAATCAGGGGTTGGATTCCACGCAGTGGATACAGCAGATAGCCAAATGTGGCGATGCTTTAAAACAAACAAACGTATTTCTATAACGAGCAATTCTTATATCTAAGCAGAGAAAATTCTTTCTAAAACGCATTTTAATATTATAGCCATGGAGTAGGGGTAATTGTAATTGTGTAGTATGTACACTTCTTTTGTTTGTTTGTTGTTAAGCGCAAAGCTACACAATGGGCTATCTGTGCTGTGCCCACCACGGTTGTCGAAACTCGGTTTTTAATGTTATAAGCCCATAGGCTTACCGCTGAGCCACTGGGGGGCATTAACCAAATAGTTAGAAACTTACAACTGCTGCCACAGCTAAACATATATTTATGTTATGCATGAAACGCTATATATATAATATATATATATATTTGCATATACAGTGTGTATGTAGATATACATGTTAGAGAATTTTAATATTTATCTTTTCCTTCTTTGTACAGATTTGTTGAATATAACAATTTACAGTGGAAATATTAAAGTACAGGTGGCGTTACTTATAAAACTTGTACTTAGTAATCCATGTAATAATCGAAGATTTTCAATCGTAAAAACATTGTGATTTGCCCCTACATGATATCAAAGCAATGGCAATTTTATACAAAAAAAACGATAACAACATATCAGTGTAATAAAACACAGAAGTTTAAAGAGTTAATAAAACATAAAAAACAACTAGTCTTAGCAGACCGAGCTTGTTATTTTCACTTGAAAATGTTTTGTTAATTCTTTAGCCCTGTGTGCATTATTCTGCTGATGTGTTCTCCTTCCTTAGACATTTTTTTATATTATCAAATCCATATCTTATTCAAATCCTTAAACGAGCCAATCACACCACGCTAGAGAGTTTTTATTGGCTCTGTTATCGACAGTTGCCCCCAGTTACCATTATTCTTTTGACGTTCAAACGATACACATTTTGTTCGTTCATTAATATTTATGGCTTGTTTGATAACTTGTAAAATTTCAACAATTGTAATTATAATCTAATGAACGAACAATTGTCTGTTTATTATTAAGCACAAAGCTACACAAAGGGCTCTTTCTAGCATTATAAGTCCGCAGACATACCACTGTGCCACTGGGGGGCCTGGACGAACAAAGGATACAGACTAGAAATATTGACAATTTGCAATAGGTCTGACAAATCCTGGTGGTTAGGGGACTCGACTCGCAATTTGTGGATCACGGGATCGAAACTCGTCACTGAACATGCTCGTCCTTTCAGCCGTGGGGTAGTTATAACGTGATGATTAAGTCCCATTTGGAGGTGGGTTGAATTGTCTACCTGCTTTCCCTCTAAAGACGGCTAATGCAGATAGCCCTCGAGTAGTTTTGTGCGAAATTCAACAAACAAACAAGCTTTCGGAAGCTAGATTTTTTATTTATTTTTTATCGAATGTAGAAGAAAAGTATCTCCCGAAAGCGCTTGGTTAGTGGATTTCTTTAATTTTGAGTTATCCGAAAATGTTTCATCTAACATGTTTTCAAAGAATCGTGTACAATTTCATTTCTTGATTATAATTTTAGAAATACGTTCAATGCATTTTTATATCAAATCATATGCACGTACACCTCTATGTTACAAGAATATATAACTGTTACTCCCAGTGGCACAGCGGCAAGTCTGTGAAGTTATAAGGTTAAAAGCCAGTCGATGCACAGATGATGTTGTGCTGAACTGTAGATAAATGATAATGAAATAGGCAACTGTTAGATATTTAACTGTGAGAACATAGGATGTGATCTTTACACGGAAAATTCCCAATAGGAATCCGTCATACTTACCGTGGAAACATATTCGAAATAGCGTACATTTCTTTAATGGCTAGAACGGTTGAGTACAGGGGCGGATTGGGATGGCTAAGCGGCCCGGGACTGGGATCACAGAGTGGCCCT
>NW_013668241.1:61722-65306 GCF_000517525.1 Limulus polyphemus
CTCTCACGTGTCGCTGTTTGGACGAGTACAACCTGCTTATCCTCTCACGTTTTGGACGAGTGCAACCTGCTTATCCTCTCACGCTTAGACGAGTACAACCTGCTTATCCTCTCGCATTTTGGACGAGTACAACCTGCTTATCCTCTCACCCTTAGACGAGTACAACCTGCTTATCCTCTCACGCTTAGACGAGTACAACCTGCTTATCCTCTCACGTGTCGCTGTTTGTTCTTCTTCGAGATTTCAAGTGGTATTTTTGTTTTAGCGTAGAACTTCTCAATAGACTATCTACGTTCTGTTCACCATGACGAATCGAACCCAGGATCTTAGCTTTGTGAGAACGTAAATTTGTTTGCAGCATTATAAGCGCCCAGACGTAACGCTGAGCTACTGGTGGGCGACAATGCTGTTGTTTTTGTCAACGCAAAGCTACACAGTGGGAACTTTGCGTTCTGTCCACTGCTGGGAATCGAACTCCGAATTGTAGTGTTGAAATCCAGAGACTTACCGCTGAACCAGTGGGAGACAAGAACTCCAGATGTTACATTACCCGTGTAATATACTGCATAGTTCTATGTTTGCTTCACTCGCGTATTTCTGTTTACCACTTCAAAGTGATAACAGTTTTGTTATGTAACTTATATATACTTATAATCTTATGTATGTACGTCCTATGTGTTCATTTGTTCGTAAATATAAAAGGTATCTGTTGAAGAATCATTCGTCAGTTTATGTACACAAATCTCACATTCAGAACTGTTCATTAAACAAATATCAAAGAAATAGTAAATGGTTACTTTCAGATGACCTAACGACAATAGAGTTGATAACATACATGGTAAGGAAGCAAATAAGTAGTATACCCCACCATTTCGCCCAAAATAGGGCGATAACGTTTTTCGGCTCCCCCCTCCCCAATAAAAAGATATTCAATTTTGTTTTCCCACTAAACATGGTGCCATTTTCCATAAAATTATAAATTACAGATTTAATTTAGTTTTTTTTTTTTGAATTTATTATCTGTAACTTGCAACTGGGAATTCATTTGTCTGATAAAGAGCCAAAGTTTAGGCCAAGCAGAGAAGCCCTTTCGAAAGTTGTCATACGTTGAAAGGTCGGGCAACATCACTTTATAAAGAGACAAACGCATAATTTGAATTTTTTTTGCTTGTTTTTGTAGTACTGCCTTTATTTAGTATTGCCAAGGATACATGTATATAAAAAGCTTTTAAAGTTCACTTTCTTGCATTTTTCAACTAGAGGGTTTGTTTGTTTGTAGTTAAGCATAAAACTACGCAAAGGGCTATCTGTGCTCTGCCCACCACGGGTATCAACTAGAGGGTATTGTAAGTTACATTTTGTGTTTTAGCGGAACTCTCCTGAAGAAATTACAAAGCGAAACGTTGAGTGTCCAGTTAATTTTTTTTTAATGTTGTCATAAGGTTGTTTATTACTAGTGTTTAAACGTCTTTTATACCCTAAAATTGTTGTCATAAGGTTGTTTATTACTAGTGTTTAAACGTCTTTTATACCCTAAAATTGTTGTCATAAAGTTGTTTATAACTAGTGTTAAAATTTATTTTATATCCTAAAATTGTTGTCATAAGGTTGTTTATTACTAGTGTTAAAATATCTTTTATACCATAAAATTGTTGTCATAAGGTTGTTTATTACTAGTGTTTAAACGTCTTTTACACCCTAAAATTGTTGTCATAAGGTTGTTTATTACTAATGTTAAAATATCTTTTATACCATAAAATTGTTGTCATAAGGCTGTTTATTACTAGTGTTAAATGTCTTTTACACCCTAAAATTGTTGTCATAAGGTTGTTTATTACTAGTGTTAAAATGTCTTTTACACCCTAAAATTGTTGTCATAAGGTTGTTTATTACTAGTGTTAAAATGTCTTTTATACCCTAAAATTGTTGTCATAAGGTTGTTTATTACTAGCGTTAAAATGTCTTTTATACCCTAAAATGCACTACAAATATTAACTAGAGAGGACTATTGTTGCGTTGCTGAATAATAATTTTAAAACACCTTTAAATGGATCACCAACAATCTTGCGCGTGACTATTGTTCTGGGCAACATTGAAATTTATAACAGTAATTTCATAGATTGAGTTGCGAATATACCTTTTATTTTTTATATGAATACATTAAATACTGAAAAATAACAAAAAAAAACTTATAACTCACCTACAATAAGTATCCATATTATCTGTACGTACAGGTATGCTAGTATCATTATCATCTATAATTTCATTTCCGAGTGGAGAATATTATGGAAAAGATGCTAACCTTTTCAATAGGACCGCTAATATATGCAAACCGTATGCTATCTAAATATTAACAACAGCCCAACCGAGGCAGGACCTTGTATATGTGTATAAACACTGACGCACAGAACAAACGTGTCTTGGCCCACCCGCCACATCATGCAGCGCGCGCAGCACGTCACATACTTTTTCAGTATCCTACGTGTTTTGGTGTTTCCTTGCTCTGTAGGAGTTCAGCTGAATCTTCTTTTATAAAATATTTCCTTATCACTGTATGAAATATTACGATTCTCTCATTTCATACTGCCATCTTGAATCACTTAAAGTTGATGTAAACCACGTCCTTGACCAAAGCGTAATGTTTACGCTAAAACATGAAACTGTAATATCCTAATACGTTCGTCTACAAGCCAGTAGAGAAGAATTCCTTATTCAACCTTATGTCATGATTTTTCATGACTTTTATTTTTGCTGATGAATGAAAGGAATGGATATGTTGACATTTTATCACACACCCACCAATGAATAATAAATTTTCATAACTTGTGATCTTTTTCTCTCACTTTTTATTTGTATAAGAACATTTCTGGTCCGGAAAAGAAAGTGTTTCTTTTTTGACTTTTTCAAACTCATCTCAGAGCTTCTGGTCCTTCTGCCAATGTTCAACCCTCCTTGATATCTCCAACTTTCTGTACCATGGCCCAAGTCTTCATCCTGATATCTTCAACTTTCTGCACTGTGGCCCAAGTCTTCATACACTGAGGATCAAAAATAGTTTCATCAGAACTTTTGCATAGAAACTTTTGTTTTCTGCCAGTAAATTTCCTGTTTTGCGAAAATTTCCCTGTCAGTTCTATTCATCATGTAATCTTTCTTACATCCATCAGTGTCTTCGCAAAGCCTTCATCATTCTGAGATTGATGAGGGATGTATTTTGTTTGTTTCCTTGGTTGTTTTTTTTTTTATAGTTTTGGGGCAGATGTAGACGTGTCAAGGTTACTACAGTATTAAAGGATATATGTCTAATTTTGTACTTCAGCAGCTAATCGTTGGGAAGTATTGCTACAAATAGTTTCCCAATCCACTGTGGAGTTATTATGTGGCATGCAGCAGAAAAGTAAATTCGATGCTATTCATACACTTGATTCTAACTGAGAGAAGTCTTTGGGGATCCGGTCTTCATTGCAGAGAACAACCCCCTCACAAGAGCCAGTGGAACAAAGTCACGTTCTGAAATAGAAACAGTCACTGCAACGATGTTTGTTCTTTTTTTCATTTCTTTGGCATCATAAGTTTTCCAGATC
>NW_013668241.1:65903-80590 GCF_000517525.1 Limulus polyphemus
CTATCGTACTTGTGTCTTTCAGCAGCAAAAATACAAGGAAACACTATCGTACTTGTGTCTTTCAGCAGCAAAAATACAAGGAAACACTATCGTACTTGTGTATTTCAGCAGCAAAAATACAAAGAAACACTTGATGATACCGAATTCTCCCTATTCAGTCGCAGAGTCCAAAAAAAAAAAAAGTAGGAAGATGTGATAGCATCAGTGATGCACACTGCTGTTCGACATTGAATATTGTTCCTGATGAGGAATTTCTACTACGTAGTAACCCTGTAATTGTAGCCTGTGGTGTGAATATAACTTCTGGTGGTATTGGAGCACGTTTGCACCTCTCTTACATTAGTAGTGGCTATTTGACGTGGGCCACTTTCCACATAGCATGAATAGTCCATTCTGATGGTTTGGGATGTCAAGTCATGCAAAAACTATTGCTTTCGACGTGACTAGCACTGAATTGTCATCCCATATATTTATCCTCTCAACATCCAACTATGCGAACTCGTGAAAATATAATTTATTCTCGAGATTATTTAGTTTGTGGCATGACTGGTTGTATTCTATAATATTTTATGAGTTATATATATGACTTTATTTATAAGGTGAGACGTTTAAATGTGACATCATAAAAATGGTCTATGCGTATTCTCGGGAGTGTTTATTTACTTATTGGCAGATTGTTCATATATTTCATCTGTGCAGTTCAATAGAATGAAACAAACTATGATTTAACTTGTTTTTGGTTTTTTTTTACTATAGTTAATTTGAAACTTTTTTTTTGAATAACATTTTACATATACGTTTTCCAGGACACTAATTTGTAGCCATTATAAGAAGATATTTACTATCTTTGATGCAAAAAGTTGATGTGTAAGATTTCTAAGAACGTGAACCTAACCATCGACATTAGAAGGTGGAAGAACAAAGAGAGAACAGTAAGTTGCCTAACAAACAGGAAGCAGTTTTGTGTTAAACATAACCTGAAGCAAAAGGAAAACTGACTAGAGCAAGTTCTCTAGGTCGTCATTGTAAAACCAGATTTAAAAATACATACAAGAAGGTGCTCTGAGTAATTGTAATGAATAATTTATGCTGGTGGAAAGTAAGCAAAATCTTGGCTTTGTCCTTAAGTGTTTCAAGTTATAATAAATAACACCTAGGATTTCCTCATACATTTTGTAGTTTTTAGTTAGTTACTGACTGTATGGTTAAGTTTTGAACGTGTTAAAAGTGGAAACATAATGTAAAATTAAAGGTATTCACTGATTAAACACAACTTCCTAACTGTACTCAGCAATACTTGGGTATATCTTTTAGGTCCAAAGGTGTTGTACCATGTGCATATTCAGTATATATCCACACATAAATATACAAATGAAGTCTCAAACCAGCTCTCAAGAAAACGTTTGTCAATGTTCATTATAAGTTCCACTTTAATGCTTGAAAAGAAAAGATTGCAATGTCTTTTCAGTCTATTGGTATATAAGATTCCTTCCAATAATTAGTAGTCACATCAGCTATCAATGTTTTAGGGTTACAGCCTTCACTATAGTATATGAGAATAAGCAGTCATATAGATAGTGCTAGTCCTTATAGATATATCCAACGTTTCCTGTTAATACAGAGCATTGGATTGACATCCGTTCTGCTTGGTTTTGAAAGTAAATAGGTCAATATAAAGACATTTTGTGGTAAGAAAACTGTTGATCGATTTATAGATCTGGTAGGAAACAATAGAAGTCTATGCAACTACAAACACTGTGTTTTTGATTGGCTATAAATATAGATTGTGTTTCACTTTACATCACATGTTCGGTCTGTTTATTTTCTAAGCTTAAAATTCAGTCCTTTAGCTACATTCAGATTTTAGAACTCATGCAGAAATCAGTTTCACCCGAGAATACCACAGAGTGGATAGGAAAGTTTGTTTTGTTTGTAATTAAGCACAAAGCTACACAATGGGCTATCTGTGCTCTGCCCACCACGGGTATCGAAACCCGGATTCTAGCGTTGTAAGTCCGCAGACATGCCGCTGTGCCACTGGGGGCGGATAGGAAGGAGAAACTTTGGAGTTGTTACCATAGGATTTATTGTGGAGTTTCTGTTGTTGTTTTTCATGGTACATATTGGCCATTACTTGACCAATTGAGTTGAAACGAGTTTTAAGGAATGTTTTTACTTAAATAATGAAATATTCTCAAGGTAGAACTACTTTTGACCAAGAGGAAGAGTTTGTTGCTAGAGAGAGATGTCGAGTCCAGGAGACGAACTTTTCTGATGCCTTGCCACTGTTGAATGATCTCAGCACAAAGGAAGTGAGGATGAATGATGTTGCTGAGGTGAAATGGCACCTGGCGAGATCAAGATCACTTGGGTAGGTGTCTACAGGACTCTCAGGCTGTTGCCAGCTAGAGTATCACGGCTCCAAATCTGGGCAAAATAACCCACGATTAGCTGAGAAGGACTGGAAGTGACATCAGTCAGAGCTGTTTCTCTTGTAGGTGAAATAATAATCACCCAGGGGTAGAGATTTTGAACTTCTCTAAGCCAGGAAGTATCGTCCAATGATAACCATGACTCGTGATAAAACTTGGGGTGAGTTACCACAAGTAACTCATAGTTCTGGACCAGGAGCAAACTACATAACACTCATGAACCCAAACTACCACCCTTCAACTGTAACATTGGTGGCATCTCAGCCAAACATTGCCAAAGAACCTACAAATGAGTGGCTTTGGCCAGCACCCCAAGCTTCTTTGAGTGAGACAAAACAGAGTTCTCCTCTGTTGTTTAAAGGAGCAGCAAAAGAAGACCTGGCTATTTCTTGAAATGTTTTTGGCAGGACATTGCTTGGAATATTTGGATTCAGTGGAAAATCAGATAATCTATTGTGCTATGTTTAAGGCACATAAGAAGATTGGCACTGAGGGTATGACCACTTATGCAAACAGTTGAATGGCAAGATATACGTTGCAATGGCACTAGCAGATTGAGAGAAATTTCTCATGAATAAGTGTGTTAAGAGACTTCCCAACAAAGCCATGAATCATCACATAGGTGTGAGGGGAAATCCTCTTCTCGACATGAAAAATACATTTTACATCATGACCCAGTATGAAGTAGTAGCTTCAAGCCAGTCACTACAAAGGAAAATACCTGCAACAACATCTATAGTGGCTATAACTCAGATGGAACGACCTACTCAGGCACCTCCACCATATCTAGCTTGAGCCATTTGAGGGTATACCAATACCAATCAATACTAATCCCACTACTTGTTGGCAAAATAATAGCCCAAGAGTTGGCGGTGGGTGGTGTTGAGTATCTTCTTCCCTTTAGTCTATCGTCCCTAAATTAGAGCGGCCAGCGCAGATAACCCTCGTGTAGCTTTGGGCTTTCAAAACAAACCAAAAACTTATTAGCAAAGATTGAGTTAATAAACATGTTGCTACCTCATAAAACCTAATTAAAAACACGAACATTAATGTACGGTTGTCTCGAAACCCGTGTTACATCATTATTAAGCATACTTATAAGAAACTAAAATAATATTCCTGTTTTTATTAATCTTAGATTTTCATTATAAAATCCATATCTTGTACGACTGAGTTCTGTGCAGTTTCTTAATTTAAAAAATTACGATACACTTGGAAAATCCAATAATATTGATGAAAATATAAATAGAAAATAAGATACCCATTCTAACAGAATATAGAAATGATGAAAATAAAAATATGACGTTGAAACCAAGGTGACCTCAAATAGATAGACTCAGTACCATCGTACTAATCAGGGAGGAAATGTCCTTGTTATTTTCAGAAAATAAATGTACTCATGTAGCCTAAGTCTAGAGACTCCTGTCACACGTGGCTGCCCCTCGACGTTTTTTACCGAGACATCTTTGCCACCAGTTTTCCTTTACAAGTCTACTAATAAAGGGCGTGATCAGAGTATAACGTAAAATCTAGGCGTTACTTTAACCGTTCTGTTAATCAAACAGATAATGTTTGTTTCCTCATACATAACATGAAATCACGCAGAACGTCTCCAATCCAACAGGAAGTTTACCAGAAAAAAAATCTGGAAATCTGTATTGTTTATACTTAAAAAGGACGCAGCCATTATCTCATTCGGAAAATAAAAAAATATATATTTCAACATATGTTCAGGTCACATTGCTATGATTATAAACATTAGAAATTTTAAGAATCAATTAAAAATGGTAAAATATCAAAATTTAGATTAATTAAAATTAACTTAACACACCTCACTTTAACAAAAAGCCACGATGTTGGTTGAACTAGGGTTATGTTTCTTAGACACGAGATAATATGTAAAATTATTTACTAGAATTTAGTGTCTGTTGACCTATAAATGGTGAGAAGTTTGAGTTGTAAGTTGGTAACATTTCTGAGATGAGATAAGAAAGACTTCTAAAGAAAAGCAAAATCTACGTGTAAGTTCAAGCGGGATTTGAACACTTTTCTGGTTAATGTAAATCTAGCTTACGAATCCGTTCAACGTACGTAGAAGACATGGAGAATGTCAGCTCCAAGCGTCGACACTTTGATGTAATTCCCCAAGGAAGGGGAGGGGGGAACTTGATCTAAAGATACATGTCAGGTTTGGGGACAAACGGTCCGGCAAAAAGTTAGTGAAAACGCCACAGTAAATGAAACAACCTACCAGAAGACATAAAATTAGAGAAACTAGTATAAACACATTCATGCGTCCTCTTCAGTCTTCACTTTGTCTTCGAGAATTTTATCAAAAATGGTTTAAATATGAGTGAAAAGGAGTAATATTTGATTATATATATATATATATATATAGTATTAACCTTAATGCATTGGTCGATGTTTCACTTCAAAATACCTATTCTAAAGGGTAATAATAATAACACTTTGGCATAATCTTCCTTTTAGGTGTAAAATTATATTTCTTATGAATTACCTGATATTCGCCCGAAGGAGGATCCCTAGTAATGAAAAGTTTAAGGATAATTTCGGAATATTATCACCGGGTTATCAAAGGAAATGTAGGGTATCGAGATTCAGTTGCTTAAAATACCCGGCAAGCTAGTAAATTAAGAGTTAGAAGAGGCGTCGCTAAGTGCCAACACAGGATCCGTGCCCCGAATCCTCAGTTGGTGTCGTGAAAATCAGAATAAAAAAAACCATGATCGATATCATATTGAAACGCTGAAAATTCCCGTGCCTATGGGCCCGAGCCCTGAATCTTTTAATTAAGGGCCTAACGACACCATTGAAAGTTAGTGTTAGTTCTACTTTTATTCGATTTTTCATTTCATCAAAAACTCCAGAAGAGAGAAAACGACAAATAATACAAAGTGGTTTATTTTTACATAAACTAACAATGAAAACACAGCTAGATTGAGTAAAAGGTAATGTAGTGACATTTCATATATATTGCTGAAACCCAAATATGTTTATGTTTTTTTTTTTAACCCTAATATTACCGTTTGTTATCGGCTGGGTCTACATTATATTGAGTACTTTTATGTTTTTACTCTTACAACGCTCAGTGTAAAGAATTGACCCAAAAATGGATTAATCACGTATATTCCGTGTCAAATACGTGGGAGGCCCAAACAGTAATTAGTAGTATTAATTGCAATGTTGACGGTATTTTCGTTTACATTTTTAAGAGACTCGTATGTCATTGAGGACCCTAAACCCAACAAATTCATAGACTTACAAGCAAATCCCATATGGTTTAAAAAAATTCCACCGGAAGTTATAGCGCTGAGGATTTTTGTATTCCTCACGAACAGCTTAGGTTTCCCTAACCTTGAGTAAGTGCCGGATTAAGGCTTTTGGAGAGCCCAGAGCACTTAAGATAGGGGGCCCTTGTGGTCTTGTTCACATGGCCAGCACATACAATTAAGAGCATTGTTATCAGTATCTTTTGTGATTGTGATGCTTGTAAGTGGTATACATGATTAAAAAGGTAGTCTGACCAAAAGTATAACTACTTTAATCATTCATATTCTAAACAAATTGCAACATTTTTTCCCATAAAACATTTTCACTCTTTGGTTACAAAAACCATACAGCCTAATATATGTAGGCATACCTTTAAAACTATAAAGATATATCATAAGTACGGTAGTGCTTATAGTAGGAATGGGCCAGATGTGTAATACAAATTAAAATCTCAAGTACACTGCAAACAACGTGTAAACAAAACTTTATAAGCACTTTACACACACTCTTGAGTAGTAATCAAACCAACTGCAGAGTAACAAGCCACCTAAGCATTTGAGAAAGTCGGTAGAATAAAAACAAAAATTTCACAAAACCACAAAATTTTCAATCTGACTGACTAACATTGTTAGAAAGGCATAGCTATCTCCTGCCTTCACCTTATGCAAATATAAATGGACATGATTGAATTAATAGCTTTTTTCTTAGTTTTAGTTATAATCTTGGGAATAACAAGTAATAATAGTAATAATAACCACTGCTAACGAGCTAAGAATACACATTATTCCACCCACTCGTACTTAGTGTTTTACTTTGAACTTTGATCCAATTGTAGACATAAATTGAGTTTTATCAGCAGCTAATCCTTTTTTAAATACTCAACAAATTTAAGAATTTCAAAAATCAGCAGTTTGGTACCATTCTTTTAACCCACCCCTATAATGTCTCCCAAAAGCAAAATATTACTATTGTAGCTTCTTGTCTCACTTCCGAGATCAAACACCCCCTTTATGATATCATGCATTTCGTTAGGGTTACGTAATTTGATTACATACATGTATCTGTACATGGTTGCTGCAACAAAGTTTACAACAGAAATAATTAGCTATCTGCACCTTTCATACAATTTGAACAACTACTTAGTTACAAAAAACACACGAAGTAGAATGGGCAGAACGATGGCCACATGCACTTTGAGGTTGCACCATGTTAAAAACCACAAAGAGTTGTAAAATTATTCTGGCCTTTTCTACCTTGTTTCCTTAATTTCTTGGTGTTCCCATTCCTACTTCCTATTTTTTTATTTAAGGAATTTTTACACTTGTAATATATATTGATTACATATATAATGTAAATTACTGTAGACGATCTGAAGATGAAATGTCACCAATTTTTTAATAAACTATAAAAGTACAGAAAGTGTATTTTACTTTAGTTTTCAAGAGACATAGGTTATGTTGTCTTAGAAGCACATCTCTATACAGATTTCAAAATGTCGTTTACTATGTAGGTAAGGGGTGATGCAAAATAAATCACACTTTTTCCCCGAGTGCATCACAAAGTAAAATAAGATTTTAATTCAATCAAACAAGTAATTCCAAGTATTAATATCACTTGATTGGGCCACCATTGTTCTCACGCACGAGTTTTAATCGATTTGCAAAATATTTCAACAATGCAACAAACATGCCTGTTTTTTGGGCTGTCTCTATGAGCACATCAGTGAGAACACAAATCAAGTTTTCACGTTGGTGTCTCTCGCATTCAGGCAAAGTTTCTAACATTTCTTCTATGAATTGTTGAACGAAAGCTTCGACATTTTAGGCGGGATTTAAATCTGGAGAGTTCCAAATCCATATTCCACCACTTTCTCACGGACCACTCTTTCAAATTCAACAAATCTAAACTTTTGAGGCATTAATCGGATTTTTCAAATCTGGCATTGCGATGTGTCGATTGGAAGACTTGTATTCTCGGAGCATGTCTGCGACTAGTTTCTGAGCCATTCCGAAGGCAGCACATGCGACACGAACCTGAGTTCTAGTGAGCACCACGATTCAAATGTTTTCGCAAAAAATGAAATTCGAAGAGTCAAACAACCAAGAGTACGTTGAAATGACGTTTTCTCACGAGTACTGATATTCGTGTCCTATCAAGTTCGTAATTACTTCGGGGGGAAAAGTGTGATTTATTTGGCAACACCCCTTATCTATCAAAAGACATGTTTCTTATTTTAGTATTGACAAAGTTTTGAATGATGGTTTCGAAGCAGATTCAGAGCATCAGTTTATTCTCAATCCTCAGCAGTGTTAATGCCTTTAACCACTTAGCCCGCATTGTTGACCACATTTTATTCTTTATAATTGTTAATTTGCTGAGCGAATGCTTTCCTGAGTAGTTTGTGACCATTAAACATAGGTAAATTATCAGAGAAACAAATCCATTAGGAAAGCCATCCTCGATCCCTTGTTCGTACAAAAACTTAGCTTGATGATGGTGTGTGGCAATCTCTTTCTTTGGCAAACTGTACAAACTGAATCATTTTTGAAGATTTCATTCTTTGTCTAGGTCTTGTGGATAATGGACAGCTAATTTGGTAGCCTCTTCCATTATTTCTCTGTCTGTCATTATGCAACAACTTAACACAACCTTGAAATGATCGTAGATAACTGTGTAAGCAGCAATTCTATCATTCAATGCCATTTTAAGACAATCAACAAACACACTAATTCAAAACTAAGGAAATCTCCTTCTATGGGAATGTTCAGCAATACTCAAAATGGGAGTAGCCTTTGATAATGTGTGACTAGCGCAAGAATGAGGTCACAACATCCCATAGTGAATTAACACAATACACGTGCAAACTCGTATAAGTATTAAAAATTTTACAAATTTTGGTAAACAAATACTGTTTACCTTTACATGCTAAAAGATAAAGATATATATCAGTTTTTTGTTTTTTATCAAATATCACACAACATGATATTTTAGTATTTGACTTTTGAATGCTTTAAATATTTTAATTGGCTTTTAATGCGTGTGTTAATGTATATCTGACATGCTTTTTTAGTTATTTTTATTTTATTTTCTATCATATGTAAGTTTAATTTTCTATCATATGTTTTATTTTGTTCTATTATTTTAAGTTCCTTTGTAATATACACAGTTTGTGTTTTAAGTCAATTTGCTTTTTATTTAGTTATGTGCCTTTGAGTTATTAATTATGTAATACATTTCGTTCTGTTTTAAAATAATTTATGCTTGTATTTCTTCATATACTTAATTTGATTTTATTAGGCCTATGTGTGATCTTTAGTTTTGGATTTGATCTCGTGCTCTTGTCTGTTTGTGGTTAAGCACAAAGCTACACAATGGGCTATCTATGCTCTGCCCACCACGGGTATCAAAACTCGATTTCTAGCAATTTTTAGTCTGCAGACATACCGCTGTGCCACTGGGGGTTGATCGTGTGCAATATTAAGTTTACCCCGTTTTGTTCTATATATTAATCAGTATATTCTCTAACTTTAATCTGAATTTTAATTTTGAGTTTTAATTCTTAACTCGATTGTAAGACTGTTTTCTATTCAGTGTGTATATTTCGAAGTGGCTAATCCTGAGCTAAAGTTTTATTTATGTTGACTTTATGCTCACTTTTATCTGTTTAAATGTTGGTTTTAGGACCCACTGTGCTAATAAAGTATTTCTTTATCTCTCCACGTGTAAATGACATGGGGTATCGTGTATTGTTTAAGAAAATGATCAAAATAAACCACAACTACATTAAATAACATAAATTCAGCCACAAAGTTTAATGTTAAAGTTTGGGACCATAAGATAAGGAAAGGAAGCATGTGGCAGTTGTAAACATCCATATTTTATATAAAAAACAATATTCTGGGATTATGTTATACATTTCCTTTCTTTTTCACTAAAAATAGAATTGAAAATATAATCTGTGACGTAGAGCCCTAACTCATTATTTGGTTCTCTGTACCCTCTGCTGTGGACTGCAAACTGAAGAAATACAGTTGGATCTCTTGTGATGGCGATGTTTATATAATATTTATGGAGTCCTTTTCAACTCGGTAAATTTAGGTTACTATATAGCGAGTTGTGTCCCTATAGCGCAGTGGATAGCGCGTTGGATTTCTAATCCAATGGTACCGGGTTCGTTCCTCGGCAGAGATGCCACCACCATTGCCTGGTCCCAAGTCCAGGAGGAGAAAGGAGGAGGGTAAAAACCAACCTGCTAAAAATTACTGCAACAACAACTTCCGTCGGCGAGGTGTTGTTGCGACCCCATGCTCCAGTGGGAGTCTACGGGGATTATTATTATATAGCGAGTTAACAACTGACTCACAAACCTCATACATATTAACATGTTCAGTGATACTTTACAATATGATTCGTGTAAGTATTCTGCATTAATTAACGTTCTTGTGAACATAATATAAGTGGTCATATGTTATTATTAAGTTCACTAATTAATCATTAGAAGTCAGAATAGTAACCAAAATAGTAATAAGAATGACAGAAAATGTTACGTGTTATGAAGTCTGAATTGTTTACTCTGACGCGGTTTCAAGAAAGAGATCATAGTCGTTATAAAATATAGTGAAAATGAATCTTTATTAATTACAAAAACAATGAAAGTCATGAGCGCTCAAAGACAATAGACAGTGTTGTTCTTTAGATTGAAGAAAGAGAGAGAGAGCTCTCACCAGAAGAGATTCTGGATGCAATTCTGTCTAATATCTCGGTGAAACTCGAAGAGTGCAACAACTATAAACATAAACGAATAATGTTGTCTTTCTGAGAGTGCATATGTTACTCATATTATTGGTCATTCCACCACCAAAAATAGGGAGGCTATCCCTTTCAGGTGTCACAAGGCCTGCCACATAGTCGAAATGCTGCAGAAACTAATTAATATACAAATGCCTATGCCTCCTTTCTCATGGGAAAGCTATAAGTGACATCAAAGAGAAATGACGCATAATAATAAGTAACCACAATTAACCAAATCCTATACACATTTTTTGTTGTTAAACCCATATACGCGAAAATGTATGAAACATTTCACATATTAAAGTCGTAAATTTGCGTTAGCTCTTGGCTAAGGCTGATGCAACATACTTACAGTATGTATTCTATTGGGCAAACTTTTGTGTCATCCGTCCATGGGTCATACTCAAATGAAGAGGGTTGTACAGGTTGATATGAGATGGGAGCTAATCTACCCTTGAATACGTATAATGAGAATACAGCTAGTCAAGAGCAACCACCGTCAACTCTTGGGCTACTCTTGTCTGACTGAATAGTCACTCTTATAGCGTACCCGCGGCACTAAAATGCGAAGTGCGCTTTTGTCGCAATGAGGCGCCAATAACGAACTCTTGGTTTCACCTTTCGGGCAAACTAACCCTTTAGCTACGCGGGGCTTATAATATTGTTGGAGAGCAAGTAAGCGAAAATATAATCAAAACACTGCCAGTTTAATCAATCGCATATTTCAATATATTTATACCAAATACCGCAATTCATTGTGTTTTGTATAACAGTAATAATAATAGTTAGCTTTTAGTTCTGTATCATACAAACTGTAAAAAATCAACATTTTGTGACGTCACACTACTACAGTATATGTACATGCACATTAATTGAGCTTATGTGTGTGTGTGTGTATTCTGGAATCTAGAAAGTTAAAATGAGGATATTAAAAGTATATTTCTTTATTGCTTTCTGACAACTGTAATAAGTCATATAGTAATGAGGTTATTGGTGTTTACGTATGTTTATAGTTTAATTCTCATAAAAATAAAATTTAGAGCATAAAAATCGACTTGTAAAAAAAATAATATATACTAGGCTTTTATGTAATTAATGTTACAAAGTAAAATAAACATTTACACTTTATCTATTTCAGAAGAAGAACCAAAGACCTTCAATGAGTCTCAGGATAGCGATACTTCTATAACTTAACAGAAGAAGAACCAAAGACCTCCAATAAGTTTCAGGATAGTAATATTTCTGTAACTTAACAGAAGAAGAACCAAAGACTTCCAATAAGTCTCAAGATAACGATACTCCTGTAACTTAACAGAAGACGAACCAAAGACCTCCAATAAGTCTCAGGATAGTGATACTTCTGTAACTTAACAAAAGACGAACCAAAGACCTTCAACAAGTCTCAGGATAGTGATACTTCTGTAACTTAACAGAAGAAAAACAAAGACCTACAATAAGTCTCAGGATAGCGATACTTCTGTAACTTAACAGAAGAAGAACCAAAGACCTCCAATAAGTCACAGGATAGCGATACTTCTGTAACTTAACAGAAGAAGAACCAAAGACCTCCAATAAGTCTCAGGATATTGATACTTCTGTAACTTAACAGAAGAAGAACCAAAACCTCCAATAAATCACAGGATAGTGATACTTCTGTAACTTAACAAAAGACGAACCAAAGACCTTCAACAAGTCTCAGGATAGTGATACTTCTGTAACTTAACAGAAGAAAAACAAAGACCTCCAATAAATCACAGGATAGTGATACTTCTGTAACTTAACAAAAGACGAACCATAGACCTTCAACAAGTCTCAGGATAGTGATACTTCTGTAACTTAACAGAAGAAAAACAAAGACCTCCAATAAGTCTCAGGATAGCGATACTTCTGTAACTTAACAGAAGACGAACCAGAGACCTCCAATAAGTCACAGGATAGCGATACTTCTGTAACTTCACAGAAGAAGAACCAAAGACCTTCAATAAGTCTCAGGATAGCGATACTTCTGTAACTTAACAGAAGAAGAACCAAAGACCTCCAATAAGTCACAGGATAGCGATACTTCTGCAACTTAACATATTTGCATTAAGGCTACTCATATAATACATAATATTGAAATATTTCCAAAAACATATTAATTAAAATCAAAGCAAATATATATATTGACAAGTTTTATAATCATACGCCCCCGCCCCTTTTCGCGCTTTCTCTTAGATTGTAAAGCTCATTCAGGCAATTACTAACCAACATAAAACTTGTAAGCTATTTCACTGAGTATCCATAACCCTATCAGGTATTTTCTGTAGTATTATTATAGCCTCACCCCCAATGGCACAACGGCATGTTTGCGGACTTACAACACTATAAACCGGATTTCGATACCCACTATGGGCAGAGCACAGATAGCCCATTATGTAGCTTTGTGCTTAACTTCAAACAAACGAGCAAAAGTATTATTATAATGAAGAATAAAAATTTTCAATCTAATCTCCGCAAAACTAACTAGCAGTGTGGTAGACCTTGTGGGTTAATTCTTTTGCCGAAAATCAGTACTGAATTGTAAGGTGTAGCTCCTATTAAACACAGAGCTACTTTTAAGAAAGACAGCTAACATTATTCGTCAACTACAAAGGTTTGGTCTAAAATATTGACCGTGATTAAGCTTCTAGTGAAACAATCGTCTTAAGACCCCTTTGTCTGTTCCACCACTTCTTCATACGCCGGAGGAGGGGAGATCCTCCTACACATTTGATTGTCCCATGCATCTACTTGCAGTGAGGAGTTCCCAGGCTTATTGCTTGAAATACTAGTTACATTAGTATCAATGGAAATAACTTCTGTTTGCGAAATTGGATGATTTTTAACACCTTCTGATGAGGCACTGGAAAGGACCTTGTCACTTATTAATGTGGAAGTGTTTTTATTTGGAATGTCTTTACTGTTTGAAGACTGGTTTTCCATTGTGTTACCCTCCACACACGGTGTTAAATTATGATTTCTTAAAACTTCTCTTCTGCTGTTAAAACATGCACTTGTGTTATCATCAGTTTCAACCAGTCTACTTTGGGAGCAAATAACATCCTCATTCTTCCCCAAGTCATTGATGTTTAACGTATCCAGCACAAATTCTTCACTTTGTCTGCCGGAAGTATCATCCCTGCTGATCCACTCATCAGAATAAAAATCGACACCACTAACACTTTCTTGAGATAAACATCTGTCATTATGAGTTTCATCTGATTGGAGGTTCAAAATATTCGATTGTTCAAGTGACAAATTGTTGATAACTATTTTCGGCAGTACCTCTTTTCTGTGAAAACTTCTAGGTTCTCGTGGTAAGTCATAGATAACGGTTCGGGGGAGAGCTATTTCCACCACCTCGGTAGAATCTTTGGTCTGTTCGTTATGCTCTGTTTTTCCAAGACTTGTCTTTTTGTCATTTGGTGTAGGTTTTATAGAATCATACAAATTTGTTTCAATGCAACACTGGATGTCCACGGATTGTTGTTCAACTATGTCTTGCATGAAAACGGTTTGCTCGTGTCTTGAACTTGACATTATTGTTACTTCTCTTTTTATATCTTCGTTTGGTTCTTGAACACAATGTAAAACAGTCTGTTTACCGTCATGCAATGATGTTCCAGAATGATTTTCCAGAGAACCAATTTTGGGTTCTCTGATAGTCATGGAATTTTGTGTCATAGCACATTTATGCTCATTATGACTAACATTCTCTTTGAGTACACTATCGACATTTGGAACAAAAGAGGAAGTCCGTTCATTTTCAGGTAAAGGATTTAAAGCTTGACAAGTTATTATCGAATCTATCAAATTATCTTGTTTTGTATTTATATTGCAGTTACTAGAGTTCTGGCAATTAGCTGGTGTTGATGAAAATATAGTTGATTGCTTTTGTCTACCAGTTTGTTCTGATTTCCTGTGAATAAACGAAAATAGATCAATCAGTATATTAGTTTATACTTATATTCATATAGTTGGTTACATAAAGACAAACAATAAATGCTAATATTAGTTTTTAATTATTTTCATTTCTCTCTAACTAAAAAATTAGAGATGAATCATTACCTTAAAAAGCCTAATGTATTTTTAAGATGAAAATTTTCCCCAAAGGTCCAAGAAGTACTTTTCAAATTGTTTGTTTGTTTGTTTTTG
>NW_013668241.1:81506-86002 GCF_000517525.1 Limulus polyphemus
CTCGCGCGCTTGCGAATATTTCCCCTTTCTACGGAAAGAAAAAAATAAAAAGCCAACTATTCGGGGGCGCTCGAGTTTTGGGTTTCGTTTTGAAAATATTGCAAATGTTGCTTTTATAAGTTTATCGCAAAACCACAGCTTCGGTGTGGTATTAATAAAAGCTTAGTTTAACGGTTTTTTTTTTAGAACATATCGTCTCCGAATGTGCTAGAAGTTATGGGGCCCGGATTGTGAATACGAAGGTTGATATTTAGTAAAACATGCTCCTCATTTGGGGGCTATGAATACGCAAGATGCATGGATGCAGACGCCTGAGCGCGTGAAGGGAAGAATGACCAGCTGACGATTTTTTTTTTTTAAGACTGGTAGGGCACGTGACGTCGTAGTTCTACGAAGTGGCATCAGAGGGGGTGTTGCTAGGGTTTGATAGTTCCAACTTGTGCCACGAGAAAGCGTGTGGCTAGAGTTGGAAGATGAGACAGATGAGGTCAAGTATGATAAGTATACTGATGGTTCGCAAGCGAATCACCAGAGGGTAATGTAGATCAGTATATATCAATTATTCTAAACATGTGATTACGTCGTCAACTATATATTTTTACTTCAATAATAATCAAAGCCTTAAAATTAATATTTTCTTTAATTTGCATAACGTACATTTTATAATGACACTATTTTATTTAATGATTCGTAGTTCTGAAAAGGACTGTTTGGTGTCGTTATATAAGTGAAACATTCAAACTCTATTTATATAACACGTGTTTCGCTAACTATAATGTTGTACAATTAAACTTTAGGATTTACATACAAACTTATGCCATAACTCTACGTAGCCCTGTTTAATACTGGTATGTTTAATAGTCGTAATACACGAGCAGTGGCGGAACAAGCAGTTTAGGTACCCCGTGGCAAGAAGTGATCGGGCCACCTTTTTTAGAAGGTAAGACCTGATCATGCCTCCAGGTTTCGCGGGCCCCGGGGTATTGCCCCGCCTAGTTCCGCCGCTGCCCACGAGTTACTAAGCTCCGTACGTTCATTTTCGGTCCATCTATTCATAGTAACGCTTGTACGTTTCTAAAAAGTAAGACACAAGAAAATTTCCATTCATTTAAGTGAAATTTTCAGGTTTTCTAAAAAATACCAATCATTTGAGGACAATTGAAAATCACAAGAACTGATAAGGCATATGATAATTATAACTTTAACATACCGCACAATTGAAAATCACAAGAACTGATAAGGCATATGATAATTATAACTTTAACATACCGCACAACTGAAAATCACAAGAACTGATAAGGCATATGATAATTATAACTTTAACATACCGCACAATTGAAAATCACAACTCTGTTTACTTTATATCATTCACGTGTATAAGTCTAAAACACATTTTCTCCTTTAAACATATACTAAGTCAATCGATTGTTTTAACGCAGCACTGTAGAAGTCAGTTCAAAGAATCTACCACAAAATTCAGCGTGATTGGTTATTATTATTTGTAATTAAGCACAAAGCTACACAAAGGGCTATCTGTGCTCTGCCCACCACGGGTATCGAAACCCGGATTCTAGCGTTGTAAGTCCGCAGACATACCTCTGTGCCACTGGGAAGAAAAGTTAATATTAACAAATAACATCACTGACCTATACTGGAAAGGGACGCAAGTATTAAAATTCCAAGAAACTGAGTATCGTGTGTTATAATCGTGGCAAGATTATTTGTGTATGTTTGTCTTATAATTACAACATTCACGTGAGAGTTATTTGTTTTTGTAAGATTCACAAAAAGTTTATATTTTTTCCTGTTTAAAATAAACACTGTCAGCGCCGTTTTATCCAATGAGCAAAAGAGGGCAGTTACCCATGGCCCACCGCGCGTTGCGAGTATAATAATATATAATAAAATATGAACTGTATAATAAACCAATTTCTTTAAGAAATGTATATTTTCTTTATTATTTCCTTACTTTTTATCACTGTTGAATTCATCTTATCAAATTGTATCGTATTTTCTTAAAAACAGAGGGGGTGGGGTTCACTAGTTTATACTTCTCTCAGAGACTACCAGCGCCTTCATGCGGCATCGAATACTGTAGGTTATTTGTGTAACAAATGCTAAACTTATCACGAGTCAGTTACGTTATGATGAAAAGTACGTATCGCTATATATGTTGTACTACATACACTGTTTTTCGTGTTAACGTTCAATCCCTAGATATAAGTCGCATTCATACACACATACTTATCTACTTAATCCTGAAACTAAACGTTTTTTTAACATAAAATGTTCAAACTCCAAATAAACGTTTTATCATATTGCCTGTAATGTGGTACAGTTTGACTTTAGGGCTTACATGCACACACACACACACGCACTAGATAATTCGACAGATACTTAGAGGACTGTGTTAACCTAAATCATTCAAATCCTACGTCTGAAACATACAAACGAAACTAACGACTTATTACAGAACAAAATACAATCACTTCTCTGTCGTAGATATTGAGCGAAATAGCAACAGTTAACATTCTAGCCATTATGATTTTCTTTGACGTAAAAAACATTAAATCACTGAGGCAAATGATAAGTTGTTGTTTTTTGGCATAAGAAACTCACGACAGACATTTCAGAATTGATAAAACTTTATTTTACAGTGCAGCGTATACGATATAAAACTATAAACGAATGTGCAGCACGTGTAAAACAAACCATGTATGCATACAATCAACTGTAGTGGTCAGTTCAACTTAATTGTTGATTGTTCACTCACACATCACAGTGTGGAGTCAGTAGAGCCATTCCAGGAAATAGTAACACCACAGTGGGGAGTCAGTAGAGCCATTCCAGGAAATAGTGACATCACGGAGGAGAGTCAGTAGAGTCATTCCAGGAAATAGTAACACCACAGTGGGGAGTCAGTGGAGCCATTCCAGGAAATAGTAACACTACAGTGGGGAGTTAGTAGAGCAATTCCAGAAAATAGTAACACCACAGTGGGGAGTCAGTAGAGCCATTCCAGAAAATAGTAACACTACAGTGGGGAGTCAGTAGAGCCACTCCAGAAAATAGTAACACCACAGTGGGGAGTCAGTAGAGTCATTCCAGGAAATAGTAACACCACAGTTGGTAGTCAGTAGAGTCATTCCAGGAAATAGTAACACCACAGTGGGGAGTCAGTAGAGCCATTCCAGGAAATAGTAACACCACAGTGGGGAGTCAGTAGAGCCATTCCAGAAAATAGTAACACTACAGTGGGGAGTTAGTAGAGCAATTCCAGAAAATAGTAACACCACAGTGTGGAGTCAGTAGAGCCATTCCAGGAAATAGTAACACCACAGTGTGGAGTCAGTAGAGCCATTCCAGGAAATAGTAACACCACAGTGGGGAGTCAGTAGAGCCATTCCAGGAAATAGTAACACCACAGTGGGTAGTCAGTAGAGCCATTCCAGGAAATAGTGACATCACAGTTGGTAGTCAGTAGAGTCATTCCAGAAAATAGTGACATCATGGAGGAGAGTCAGTAGAGCTGTTCCTGAAAATAGTGACATCACAGTTGGTAGTCAGTAGAGCCATTCCAGAAAACAGTGACATCACGGAGGAGAGTAGGTAGAGCCATTCCAGAAAATAGTGACATCACAGTTGGTAGTCAGTAGAGCCTACCAGTTTATTTGTCAGTAAACCAGACAAATATCCTTTTTGGCTCACCACCATTCAAGCTCTCATCAAGATAGACAGGGGCGTCGAGAGTTAGCCCAGGCCCTGGGATCAGTAATATCATCACCCCCCCCTTCATTCTATTTATTAACTTTTGCTGATTTTTCATAAAAGAAATTTAGGTGACAAATTTCTTCACGAAAAAGCAGTAGCCATTTTAGCTCATTAAGTAGTATGCATTGTTAGTGAGCTATGGAATATCACACTGCAGGGCCCTTCAACATATTCCAAGCCCCGGGGCGGCTGCCCACCCCCTCCCGTCAGCCCCGTTGCTAGAGGCCGGTTTTCGATACTCGTGGTGGGCAGAGTACTGATAGCCCATTGTGTATCTTTGTGCTTAACTACAAACAAACAAACGATTAGGGAAAGATTAGGGAAAAAATCGAAATAGAGTTACAAATTTTAAAAAAGAATCATCCGATGTAGCGCTTGAAATTTGTCTATTTGTTGGACTCTCATACACGATGGTTTCTTAAACTGTTGGAATGCCCGAAAATAACTGATAGCATAGCATATGCCAGGGGCGCCATGCCCGTTATGCAAAATACGCATATGGATATAGTTCAATGCTACAAAAACAATATGTATATATGTATGTATCAAAAACAGAAACATATATATATATATATATGTGTGTGTGTGTGTGTGTGTGTGTATACCAAAACAGAAACAAATATGTATATATATGTGTGTGTAATTAAAAACAGAAACAAATATATATATGTGTGTGTGTGTGTGTATCAAAAACAGAAACAAATATATATATATATATAGTGTGT
>NW_013668241.1:87002-106290 GCF_000517525.1 Limulus polyphemus
GTCCGCAGCCATACCGCTGTCCCACTGGAGGGCCAAATATATATGTATCAAAAACAGAAACAAATATATATATATATATCAACTAAGTTGCTATTGCTGGAAGATGAGGAGACCAAAGTGTTAACCATGATGAGTATACTGATATGTAAGCTATGTTCATTAAACTTCCTTTTCATAAAATTCAAAATGATGGTACTAAATTGTTTCTGACATTTGAAAAAACACCGTAGCAGTAGTGGTTACATATCATTTCGATTATAGTAGCTAAGTAGTAAATTGAAGGGTACATAACGCTAAAAATCGGGATCCAATCTCTGCAGGAGGTACAACGGAGGTGACTCATTGTGCAGCTTCAAGCTTTGAAACAATTAAGAATATTATTTCAGTTATTCGTCAAGTAATTTTATTTTAAAATCTCATTTTTAAAGTTAGATGATTAAGTTATAGTTGCTTTTTGCGTTAGTTTAGGGCGCTCGACTCGCAATCTGAGGGTCGCGGGTTAAAATCCCTGTCCCACCAAACAACCTCGCGCTTTCAGCCGTGGGGACGTTATAATGTGACGGTCAATCCCACTATTCGTTGATAAAAGAGTAGCCCAAGAGTTGGCGGTGGGTGGTGATGACTAGCTACTTTTCCTCTAATCTTTCGCTGCTAAATAAGGGACAGCTAGCGCAGATAGCCCTCGTGTAGCTTTGCGAGAAATTCAAAACAAACACACAAATAAATCTTCGTAATGTTTGTAACAAAAGTTAATGTAATATCTTATGTGAAATTGAACTTCTGGCTGCCACTTCATAAATTGTAATTTCTTTCAAAACTTTTTTAAATGTTTGGAGTTATTATCTTGTACGCCCACCAATGGGTCAGTTGTAATCTAACGGACTTACAATGCTAAAATTCGAGGCTCGATTCTACGCAGTGGACAGATCACAGATAGCTTATTCTGTGGCTTTTGCACTAAAACAAACAAATTATCTTTAATTATAAATTTGCTTAAATTAATTCTTAGCATTTTTATAATTAATTTCTCAACAATTTTTGCCCCCAGTAGCACGGTGGTATATCTGCAGACTTACAACGCTAGAAACCGGTATTCGATACCCGTGTTGGGCAGAGCACAGATAGCCCATTGTGCAGCTTTGTGCTTAACTTCAAACAAAAAAACAAAATTAACTATTTATATGCTGGAAAATAAGTCTTCAAGCTGTATAAAAATACACTTATCAATAACTGAGTGATTCATCTATAAAGATATAAAACCTTGGTGTTGCATAAAATGTTTTGTTTGTATTTTTGTGTGTTACAGATACTTAACTGACTGCCACATGATGATTAGGTCGTTCGACACTTAACCTGTGAATCGCGAGTTCGAATCCCATCACCGAACATGTTTACCCTTTCAGCAGTGGATGCGTTATAATGTGACGGTCAATCCCATTTTTTGTTGGTAAAATAGTAGTCCAAGAGTCGGCGGTTGGTGGTGTTGAATAGCTACCTTCCCTCTATCACTTCAAAGCTAAGGAAGGCTAGGGCAGAAAGCTTTCGAATAACTTTGCGCGACCCCCTCAGTGGCAGTATGTCTGCGAACTTACAACGCTAGAAACTGAGTTTCAATACCCGTGGTGGGCATAGCACAGATAGCTCATTGTGTAGCTTTGTTCTTAATTATAAACAAACCAAACTTTGTGTGAAATTCAAAATCAAACAAACAAGATTCCCACATGATTTACAAGAAATTTCTTTGAAGTTTATATTAAAAGCTGTAAAAAATATTGATTCTTGTGTACATAATTAAAGTTCATAAATTACAAATTGTTTTGACTTAATCTATTTATCATTTTGTGCTTTCATTCCAAAGTCAAAAACCTGTATCATGAGATATCAAGTATCACAGAAAATGTATTAATTTTTAAATAGTTATGAAAGTAGATTGACAGCCAGGAGAGCAATTGAAGTTATACTACCTCAGTTTACAGAGCTTCAATTTCAGACAAATATTGTGAGTCGAAAATCCAGCGTTCGAGTGCTGACCAAAGACAGATTTCTTTGTACAATACTTTGATACGTTATAATGTGTAATTGATAACACCTTTACATAGTAGGGTGTCTTTTCCATAGTACGTCGTGGTTTTTTCAGTTAAAATTTATAAATATTTTTCATTTCCAAAATATTTGGGAACATCTTTAATAAAGAAATATTTGTGTGCTTTATTCAAACTGCCCTCTAAGATCACAGTTCCTACTAAGTATATAATGACCAATCACGTGACAAAATGCGATGCTTGAAGCATCTCAAAAGTCAAGACAAGCAAATACACCAAGAAGCCATATAGAAAAAATAGTTTTCGTATATAAAATAGTTTGACAATTATATTTATAAGGTACTTCATACCTGATTTATTTTGAAAGACGAACTCGTATAAATAATAATAACATTTACTGTTCAGGTTACAGTGTCTTCCAGTAACAAAAACCAGCTCTAAAGACTGAGGCAACAGTTTGCAGGAATGCTCTAAAGATGCTTCACTTTATACTCTCTAGTGGAAACGTAACCTTCAAGAATCCCACCTAAAAATAGGGGTTTTCTCTACGATAGAGACTGAGGCAACAGTTTGCAGGAATGCTCTAAAGATGCTTCACTTTATACTCTCTAGTGGAAACGTAACCTTCAAGAATCCCACCTAAAAATAGGGGTTTTCTCTACGATAGAGAAATGTAAAAACGTTTTGTTTTTTGTTTGTTTTCGTAAATTTGGTGGATGTAAGATGCATCTGCCATATTTCAAAGTCAAATTTAAAGGATTTTAAAATACTTTTTTATATTTAAGATACCTATGAAAGTAAGATAAAAAATGTTCAAATGTTTTTTTTTCTTGTAAAATGGTTGAATTTGAAATATACTTCCCATCTTAAAATTAATGGCATTGTTAACTTAAAATAATTTGTTTTATTACAGGCTGTGTATTTCATCATGACGGACAATGTAAGACAATATAATCCTGAGCATTAATAACGCAACAAATGTCAAATCTTTAAAAAAATCACGCTTATTATGCACTAAACTTTAAACACATCTTTCATTTTTTTTTCATTCTTCCTTAACTAGAAAGCGGTGTGGTATTTTGAGGTAAAACTGACTTCCCCAAGAGTGATAAAATAGGTCCTTAGAATAAGAGCATATTCAACCAGGAAATATATTACTTCTGAATTCGACTGAGATTGCTAAAGAAAGAGACTGGGAAGACGACGAATACGATATTTTATTTACAAACAACAATGTATTTGTATATTTTGCACGACGAACAGTCACCTTTATTGGGGAACTAAAAGCTGTTAAATCTACAAGAGCTGTGTAAATCTATTCCATACCGAGAAAACGTAACGTTATTTACATAACACAAGAACGCCATACTTTGTCAGTGCAACTTGCACCATCAGGGCTCGAAATTATCGGGGTCCTCGGAAATAATGTCCTCCAAAAATGCCAGCGGGCGCGTAAAAAGTTTCTGCTAAGTAGCCCGCGTAGTCCCATAAAATCAAAAGAGCCATTAAAAGTTTGACCCCACATAAGTTGATCTAAGCGTTTCTTAACCGAGTAGAATTTATGATAAACCATGAATGGACCTTTCCAAATTTACGAACACTCGTCAGTCACGTATAATCTACAAAAATCGTCACTATGTATACCCGTGTAGTCAAAGTAAATACACTTTCATTAATAAGAATGCCATCAATTTTATCCAATATTCAAACTTTTGTATCAGTGTAATGAAATTGATATCTAATATTTCAGTTATAAAATTTGAAATATACAGTGATTACTTGAACTTTTATTAAAATGATTATTGTTTTCAATCAGAATGCTATTTTTTTAACTTTTTATATATGACACCAAGCCTGCATCAAGGCTCACACATTTGAAATATAGACATAAAAGTTCTTTTTTTGTCAACACTTTTCAAAGACAGGCAAGTAAAAACTGCAAACTTTTAAGTTATTTAGAGAATCTACTTTACTGCATGTACATTATTTGTACATGTTAGGACAAACACTTTTGAATTAAACTTTGAAGATTGCACTACCCCCCCCCCCAGAAAAAAACAAACATATTACTGTTTTACCGATCTTGCCACAATCGGAAATCACCATAACACAAGCCTGCGAATTTAAACTTTATAAAAGTTGTTTTTAATAACGGATTTTTCATAATTCAGCTACGGCAGATTTCGAAAATAATATTTTTTTTTTCTATCACGTAAGGATTTTTTTTTACAAATCGGGAAGAAAAAACTCTTACTTAGATAAAAATTATTATTTCGTTTACCACAATGAACATTTTTTATTATTATGCTTGAGTTCTAGAAGGATCTATAAGACTCTCACGTCGCGATTTGTCTAGAGAAATCTATAGCCAAGGTGGTTTGCAACATTTTAAGCATAACAAAATGTGACCCGATTTCAATGAAAATGATTCACTTATGTAAAAAAAAACAAAAAAAACATATGACGCTTTGTGAAGAACTTGTATGTGATGGAGAAAAATGGATACTATTTTCTGATTCAGCATACAGGAATTATGTGGAACATGTAAAAATTTCAAGACAATAAAATCATCGCAGGCCTGTGTAATTATAGCGCACAATCGACCAGATTCTGATTACGTACAGTAAAGTTGGTAATGCCATTGTGTAGTATTGTTGACAGTATAACCTTAAAAACTGTAAGAGCTATATAGAATGTACTTTGATGCTTCATTAGATTTGAAATGGTTGAAGTTATCAATAAACGTGCCACGCAAAAAACAAAAAAAACACGATCTCTTTTCCGTTTTTTAGTTGAACGTGAAATATAAAAATGGGGACTGACCTTGTGGCTAGTACATGATCAATACACAACGTTATGTGATCATTGTGAGAGACAAACAAATTGTTGAGGTTCATTACCTAAATTCATCATTCACTTCAGCCATGTGTTCAAAGACTTTTGCTATCACTCTACATATTTTGATCTAAACCACTTTCTAAACCAATCGAAGTATTCCAACTAATGGTAAAATAAAGTGACAGTGTGTGAAAGTTTTCATTCGTAAAGAGAGCAATCTTCAATTCGGTCGCCGAAAGATTTTTTTTAATTGGCTTTATTTAAAAAATGCTCCTAATTGTATCTTTATTGCGTACATAATGATCAACTTTTCAACCTTAAAAAAAGAACAAGAAATGACAACTATAAATGCATTATGATATAAAGACCCACATGGTGCTGGTTGATATATTTAAAATTTATCACTTCCCCGCTCTACACACATTTTTTCATTGAATGTCCTTTAAATCTCAGTACTTACATTGTGTCACTTTTGACATTTGTATAGAATCACGAAATATTAGTTTTTACTGTAGATAAAGACGTATACACTCCTATGTTAGTTACAAGCGCAACTAGCAGTTGATTTTGACATTTGTATAGAATCACGAAATATTAGTTTTTACTGTAGATAAAGACGTATACACTCCTATGTTAGTTACAAGCGCAACTAGCAGTTGATTTTGACAATTGTATAGAATCACGAAATATTAGTTTTTACTGTAGATAAAGACGTATACACTCCTATGTTAGTTACAAGCGCAACTAGCAGTTGATTTTGACATTTGTATAGAATCACGAAATATTAGTTTTTACTGTAGATAAAGACGTATACACTCCTATGTTAGTTACAAGCGCAACTAGCAGTTGATTTTGACATTTGTATAGAATCACGAAATATTAGTTTTTACTGTAGATAAAGACGTATACACTCCTATGTTAGTTACAAGCGCAACTAGCAGTTGATTTTGACAATTGCTTACCTTTGTGATTCTGGTTTTTCAACCATTTGCTTCCTACTCGAAAAACCCAAAATATCTAGTTTTTCTCATTCAGAAGCAATTCAACCAATCAACAATCACGTTTGTCAAGCTGCAACTAACTTTAAGGTAACTTCTTGGAACCATGTATATCAAGACACACGGTAGCGTTTCGTGCGGCCAAAACAGCCTACAGGATACTCTGTGTGTTATTAACAGGTGTGATAGTTTAATGATGTTTCCCTTTCTGTAGCTTGGACTTTGGTAATTCAACCTATTACATATTTTCAGTTGATATGCTCTAATGGACCTTACTTCACATATCAGATTTCAAGGCAATTCATTAAGAAATACATGAGATATAAAATCTCCAATTTTGATTAAATTTCTTTTTGCACAGAAATTACGGAAACTTGATATGATAGATAAACGCATTTAACGTATTTATGGATTTTTTTTCAAGTTTGGTAAACTGGTAGATCTTTACAACTTACAATTAGGTGTGAAATTTAGTCTAAATATAAGCATAACATGTGCAAAGTTATTCAAAAAAACTAATTAATTTTGACCAAAATTTTTACGCACGCCTACAAAAAAAGTCACTACAGTTTCACCTATGAGCAAAAGTGGACTGTTTTTATTTTTTCTATCATTCGGATTAAAGGCGGCTGATTTAGAGCAGCAAAACAATAGGGTGAAAGCACGTGCAGATATATAGATATTGGTTAGGCCAAGAAAACTATATTAGCAGTTTCTAGATCAAGTTTTCAAAAGAATCATAAAGGTGGGCTGTTATTATTCATTGCCAACTTTTAAGCACAAATTTGCTAAATATTATGAAATTCTCCAAATTAAAGAGCGTTTAGCTTCACGTGATATTAGCTTAAGCAATTAACGTAAATAATGATGCTTGATACAACTGAACCGAGTACATGCGGGCGATGGCAGGAAACTGTTAATCAATATTCTATGGCGTTACTATAAAGGAAGTTATTAACACTGTTTTAGAGAAGAAAGACTACCATCATGTATTTTAAAGAATCTAGTTGGTTCTATAAAGTATAGATCTGTTCCAAATAATAGGGTTGCAATCCGACAGCTAATGCTGGCTACTATCGAGCGTCACTTTCTTACTTTCTGTGGTTTGTTAGTGTGTATTGACAAAAAGACATGATATCTAATCAAAAACACCTTAAATGTGAAAAAAAGGTGCAACCAAAAAGGATTGAGCGTGCGACTTAAAGGAATGAAATCAAAATTGGTGGCTAAACTGGTAGCTACACTTATAGCATTGATAAGTTGCCTAAAGTTGATGTACGCGTTGTTTTTTAACCTTTCTTTCATTTAGTGTATCAAACAGACAAAGATTGTTTTAGCTGATGATATTTTATTCTGTGGTGAATAATGTTTTGTGTCGAAAGAAAAAGGAAAAGTACAGGGTCGTTATTGTAAGCATACTGATAAATCAGAAGATTGTTGTTGTGGTCTGGGTGGTATTATTTTTTATTTCTCGGCAATCGATTTTCCGTGATCGGGAAATTCGACAAGATCTATCGATTCCAGTTGTCATCCGATTATTAGTAAAGCATTGCATAGTATAAAATAATAACTTTAAATGAACACAAAATAATGATTTAAAAACAAGAATAATAATGCAATTCTCGTGGTAGTCTCTCTGGTACATTTTCCACATCTATTTCGTTACTTAATAGCAAGAAAGACCAGCCATGGGCTGCGGTCATCCCTGGGGTTAAGGAGGAGCTACCTAATATCTGTGGTCTCTTTCACCTACCAGCCAGCTCTGCTGAGACAGAGAGGTGATTCAGCAAGATGAAGATGATCAAGACAAATTTAGATTTTGTCTGGGACCTGACAGGATCACAGATCGCTTCTGGTCATGCTCCACTCGCCATCAATAAGTCTCTTTGATCCCATAACAGTTATCCATCTTTTGAACTCAGGATCACTTCACACAAGAAGACCAGATGCTGGCAAAATCCAGATTGAGAAGCAGATGCTGGAGAGTAACGAAGAATCCAAGAAATGGATGTTGAAACACCATCGGACACTGACACTGATGCATGATAGATTTCCAACCTAAGTTTAACTCATCACTGTCTAAGCCATTTTAGAACTATTTGCATGTTTTCCATATGTTGCTAATTTGAGGATTTTGTACACTACAAATTCATATTCATGAACAACTAATTAACAGCTGTTTAAGGATGTAAAAGAACTGATAAAAAACTGATTGCTATAAATTTAGTGGTAATGTAAGTTGTATGATTTTTCCATCTCGCCATCAAAAGTATCGGACATTTTATTGATAGAAATATCTGTCAGCCAGACGGTAATTGGTTATATGGGAACAGGAATAGCTTACACTGACAGTAATGCAAAGATTTTCTTTCATTATTTATTTTGATTAGGAAAGAACACTGCTTTAAAGTGGAACAAAAAGCTACTGTTATACCATGCTTTAAAGAGAAGTTAAAGATCATGTATGAAATAAAAATTATTTAAGTGGCCTGAAAAAAATAAAATGGTTTGACTTGTATATTTTTTCTTGAAATACGAGTTTACAAAGAATAAATTGAGATATGTTCATATTTTAGTTTCCTTTCAAATAACGTAACATCTGTTATTTAATTCAGTGACTTTTCTGATAACCACCGTTGTATAGTAAATTTTACAATGAACTATAGGATTAGCCCTTAAAACTGTTTTCTGGGCCATAAAAATGTATGTTTTTGGGTCTCGGCCAACTCCCTAAAAAAACCGTTAAGCGTGAGCTCTGACCACCCATGTGAATGTTGTCATTCCCAGTGATCATAAGATAGGGTGTAACCTCTAGATATCACCTGACTAGCCACTGGAAAGGGTCGCTGTTTATTTTCAAACATAATATTTACATCTTAGCAGAAACTCTTTCTATGGGAAGACAAAAGTACTACCTCATATGAATAACACAGAAAAATGAATATCTATAAGGAAGGAGCTTAACAACTTTCTTGACCATGCATTAAACAAAAATCACACATACATCTGAATACGTTTTTAATTTCTGCATTAAAGTGAGGGAATAGCAAATATATGATATATATGTATACCATAACAAGGCATAACTTTATCGGGTATATTCTAGTACATTTTTTCTCATTTAAGTGTTTTAAATGTACAGAGTTGGCATCCATATAAATTACACAAGATGTCAAAGATTGTAAAGGTGTGCTAATTCTCTTGCTTAGACAAATGTTATATATCATAAGCTTATACATGCTTGTCCCTGATTCTATGTCATGTACTCCTGGAGTAAGGTCATGCTCATTTCACGTGGTATTACGAAGTTCTGTAAAGTTAGTATGGGCTAGGGATTGACCTCCATTGAACGCCTAATAGGAAAGGTAGTTGATATTAGTAACATAGGACTGTGAAATACTTTATTTTTGTCTGGCTTAACATTGCAGTATATCATGATTGTATATCTTGTGACTGTCTTATGTACATGTGCTTCCTACACGTTTCAGAAGCCAAAAGGCAGTCATATAACAAATAAAGAAGCTGACCAAAACAAATTACAGCCATAACAAAACTTCGAATGTACAATAATAAAGATTTCGTATTATTAATTTGCTTCTGTTTTGTACATTGGTTTCCACGTTCGATTTATTCTATGTTTAATGTTTTCAGAATCTACTGTGTATTTCAGATAATTGATACTTGGCTATGGATATCAATTTGCCTGAATACCACATGCGTTTATGAACACAAGAGTATCTTCTTTAACTTCAGATTGTTAGTTTTATTAGTTACTAACGAAAGTACCCGGCTTCGTTCGGGTTATTACGTTAATAGTGTGTGTGTATTCTAAACCCATTTTAGCATAAAAGTGTAACCTAAATACTTTGCCTAAGCAAAATGACATACAATCTATTGTTGGAACTCATTGTTACCAAAATGCACTGGCTTTTCTATATATTAGAAGTTGTTATATAAGGAACCACTTCTTTTCTCTGTGGTTTTTCGCTAGCTTGCCTCATTAAAAAGATACGCATACGCGCACGCAGGGTCGATTTAGTATGGGTGAAAAAGTTCAGGTTTCTAGGTTCTTTCTTCTTGGAGCTATGGGAGTCACACATACACAAATGCGCAAGCACGGACGCACAAAAGTGCGTGTCTGTCTGTGATTTATTCTTTAATATAAGAAACCATTTCTTTTCTATGTGTTTTTTGCTAGCTTGCAACATTAAAAAGGTGCATGCAATATAGATAAGTAATGATACCCAGGTGCACACCCTCAGGGTTCACTTAGTATGTGTGCAAACTTTCGGGTTTATAGGTATTGTGCTCTTGGAGCTATGACATCACATATTGATTTTAATGTGTTTTTCAATTGCTTACCTCACAAGATGATGCGTGCGGGCATGGATAAATAGTAACACCCAGGTGCACACCCTCAGGGGCCACTTATTATGTGTGCAAAATTTCAGGTTTCCAGGTTCTTTCGTCTTGGAGCTATGATGGTCACACACAGACACGCCCTTTTATTTTTATAGATAAGATTACCAGTGTTTGTTTTTGACTTAACTTAACTCTCACATTTGTAATAACTATCTAGAGAAATTGAAAATTCTTTAACTGTGCAATACTTTATATTGATATTATTATTATATAAAATAATTTATTATTCTAATTAATGTTATTATCTGTATCTTATACTTATCTTTGTATGTGATATTATTATAAGAGAGTAAAGTATCTCATATCTTGGTGAACACCATATGAATTCGAAAACCTGTGGCACGTGTATAAACCATTATGTTGTAATACTGTCTTGAACCATATAAATATAGTACATTATCTATTACGCTTCTAGTTGTTCTGAGGGTGCTAAGGCAGGAGATAATTTGGACCTTGCTTAATACATGAACTTGAGCTTAGCAAGAAGTGTCACACACTAATACTCATGTGTGGTTCCTTTGCATCGAGACTTGAGAGATGGTATAATCACAGTATTGTATGTGTTGCCTATGAAAAACTTGACTACACCAGAGTAACTCCAAACAGAAATGGGTAGGTTCTCCTTTGCAGAGATAAGCCTTGGATATAGCTGCTTCTGTTCTATAGACTGACAACGATAATTGATATGTACTGATCTACTACTTTACCAAATACATAAAAGCTTACCCATAGGTTTACACTAGGGTACAGTCTATTGCTGTTAAGTAAGCTGAATGGTGGTTAGCTTGATTTGGAATACTTTGAGAAATTCAGACTGATCAACAAGTAAATTTCAAAAGCCCATTACCTGAGTATCTGTCCTGCATGCTGGGTGGGATGAAAATTCACACTCCACCATATCATTCTCAGTCTGACGGTTTGGTTGAAAAGGCCTACAGTCTGTCAACCATACTTAGGAGGTTTATGAACCTTGAATGAAATGACTGGCTTGAACACTTGCTATATATCATGAAGATAGGTAGGACAGTACAGCAACAATTAGTTGGTTTTCAACTGACCTTACTGGTCTTTGACGTGTGGTACAACACCCAATGGATATAATGTATGGTCTATTTTCCAGCATACATAATCCACAGTGTCTACAGGAATGTTTGGAGTGGTTAAGATATGAATTCAATGCTGCTCATAAATTTACACATCAAAAATATGTTATGCTTGTTTCTTTGTTTTAGAACAAAACCACACTGGGATATCTGTTGTGTCCATTGCAGGGAATCGAGCCTCGGATTTTAGCATTGTAAATCCATAGACTTACTGCTGTTCCACCAGAAAACAATATGATATTATAAGACAATAATGGAATGAAAATTCGAGCCTAAAGACTATATATGGTTTTGGTACTTGGGTGCAGCATAGAAATAACTCAGCCCTACCTTTAATTGTCCTTATTTTTACTCTGACAGTTCATTCTTCGAGCTACACCAGTCCTGTGCTGTGAAAGAACACATTAAACACATTGTTCACCTAAAGCTGTATATCACTGACAAACCATTCGTGCACTAGCTAGGTCAGAGATTAGAGTTTAAGTGAACAACGAATTAGAGGATAGCGATCAGAGTGTGTCGTATTGTCCAAACTTAGTTTATGTCAATGAAGATGTTAAGTCAGAGGAGGAAAAGCCGATTGCAGAACAATACATCTGTTCAAGAGATCATTCATGGCTTTGAAACAAACCTCCAAAACAATATATGTCAATAGTTAATGCAATGATAAGGTTTCAAAATCAAAAGACAGTTCTAACACTTGCTTTCCAAGTTATTGTGTGGACAGTTGAGTACGTGCATCAGCAACAGAAATGGTTTGGCGATCGTTACTTTTCAAGCAACATAGTAGAATAATGCAGTCTTTCTGCAGAGCACACAGTCAAAGACTCAATAGATCACTACAGCTAGAACAGGTAAGTTGGCAGTAACTCTTCATGATAGTCAGAACTTTTAGCATACTAATATACTAAAAGGGTTTTGTAGTCCTTGTTTTCCGAGCTCTCGAGCAAAATTTTGCTGTGAACTTTGAGAAGTACTTCACTGAAATATTACTTGAGTGTAACGTAATCTGAATGTGCATGTACATATCACATACATTTGAAGATCCATTCATAATGGATACAGATGGCAGTGATTTTGAAGTAAGAGTAGGTTATTAAAAGTACAAAAAGTGTGTATGAATATGTGAATTGACAATGCATTTATACCCAAGATGCTTAATTTCATTTTTGATTGTATGGTTTTAGTATAGCACTGAGCAATTTAAATTTTTACTTATAATTTGTGATATAGTGGCAGACAAGGTGACTACAGGGGGTTGGTAATTGGCCATTATTATGAATGTTGCACACTGTTGGTTATCATAAGTATCTCGCTGTTGGTCTATAGATATCCATTAATTTAATATGTAATGTTGTTTGGTATATGTGTATGCCAATATGCATCACATGTGGATTTTTCTATATTCTTAAATATAAATATACAGAGAACAAATTTTCAGAAAATAAATAACTTTGTCTAAAATATTGATATGCATGTTTTTTGGTAAATGCAACAGAAATTAGTGTAGACCACAGTTAAAGCAGGACATAATGTTTTCTGTGATTACTTAACAGTGATAAAGAATATGTTTAGTTTAAAGCTAATGTATACAATAACTCCTAATTATTACTGATTATGGGGCATTCTGGAGATATTGATCAATTACCATAAACCAGAAAACATTCCTCAGCTGAAAGATGCCGTTGCAACAGAGGTGATTCTCAGAAAGATGTTACATATTGTAATTTCCAATAACATCGTCAGTATTAATTCAGCAATTGAAAATTGTGGTGCCAACATTTATCAGTTACTACAGTGATTATCCTAGTGCAAGTTTCCACAGCCAATGAAATACACTACCTGTGAATCCTTAAATATATACATAGAATATTTTGCCAATATGTTATATGGTACAATTATCCATAAAAATTTGTGTAACTACTTTGTTTAGGTGTAGTTATGTTTGACTCTTAGTATCATACTCAGAAGTCTCGAAATGGTTCAGCTTATGGGCTTATGATGTTAGAATCGGGTGCTCGATTCCCATGGCAAAAAAAACACAGATAGCCCACTGAGCAGTTTTTGCCAAAATAAATCAACACAGCATTATTTGAAGACACTATGCACGGTACAAACAGTGTAGTATGCATATGAATACATGATATTTCATATCTTCTTCAGTTAATAGGTTTTATTTCACCAAAAATTTTCAAAATATTTCAAACTGCATGTTTTTAGCCATGCATGTACTTTTAACAATAGAGGAATATGGCTAAATTCCTTCTACTTAAATTAAGTTGCCTATAATTTGACCATCATCTGTGGTATCACGTGTGATTTATAATGAAGAATATTGCTACAAATGAAGATACACTATGTAAAGGTGGGCAACACTCTTTCTCATTGGCAGGTTACGTAATACCTTGGGTGACATAATTTTTTTTTTATGAGAATGACTATCATTGGCTTGGGTAACACGAGCACACTGAGAAAGAGAAATGGCATTATAGAACCTTCTATATAATGCTATGCTCTATCAATCTGTTATAGATATTCAGAGATTAACAGATTTACAGATCGATAGAGCAATATAAACCGAAACCCAGTAAAGGTATTATTTTTCGTCCTGTCTGCTCGTCTATTTGATTGATTTGAATAAACTAAGACTGGTTTTCAATCAAAGTCAGAAATCAATTTTGCTCTGCAATTCACTTCCCCAACAAAACTCCTGTTATATGTGGGATCTACCTTAAAACTGTGTTTAGTGAAATATATATAAGATATCAAATGTCACTGGGTTTCGTTTTTCTTAATGCTCGGACAACATGGTATCAAACTAAGCAACAAACTTAAATGACTGCTCTTGTCACTGGTTTTGTTGAGTTTTCAAGCTTGTCCTTTGTACTTTCCATAATTGTTAATTTTGACGTTTCTTAACATTTTTCACGCCATAAAATAGAAACAAACTCGAAGAAAGATTAAACAGGCAACATTGTTGTCTTCATTATTAATGAAAAGTGTTTATTACGTATTTACACTAAGTTTACTCTTTTTTTTTCAGATTGATTACAGTCTTAAGTTAAATTATACGAAGTGAATAATAAAACAGATCGATCGATGTAAAAATAAAACTTTGTTATATTATTCACTTTAACCTCTGAAGAAGGGCTGTAAAATGTCCTAGATCCAAAAGTTTAGACAAATTAAATAATTATGTGATTGTGAATTATACAGCTCTTAGCCCAAATATATATATATATTGTTGAAGCACTTTTTGCTAATTTATAAATATATATATATATATATATACTACTTATGCACGCAAGTAGCAACAGTCTGTGCAACGAGATGACGCTTCGATACCATTCGTCTGCAGAATCGATTAGTAGGAGTAGTATTCTCTGCAGTTTTGGTTAATTGTACAGAAGAATAAAGCATCAACAACGAAATAACCGAAGATGGCTCATCCTGTAAGACCTGTGTTATATATTTTAAAATTATGAAATGGCTTTTTGGTTATATATGTGTGTGTGTAATGTTGAATATTTAAGTGCAAGTGTTGCAACATAACTTAAGAGACTACTACTAGTACTACTATACACAAGCTAACGTTACGATCGCTAGAGCCACATTGATATTAATGATAATATATACATTTGTAATTATATTTAAGTGGAAACTAACGCTGTACAGTTATATTTTGTTGCTTGTTCGGACAGCTTAACCTGCTGCTTCAGAAGCTAGTTACTAAGGCTTCATCATTTTTCATTTTATATATGTGGATATGTCGTTAAACTTTAAACTACATCAGTGCATGACCTTATATAAATTAATAGTAAACATTGTTTCGTAGAGCTGCTTTATATGTAATAGTAAAAAAAAATATCCACTTGGCATGATTTGTTCAACACCAAACATACAAGAAAAATTAAATTTATTACATATGATTTGATTATGAATGGTTGAAATTTTAATATAATTGCTATTATAGCTTAATTATTTATTTTCTCCCTTTGTCATCTTTTATCAGCCAACAATTAAAGTTAAATTGTGAAATTGCATAAGGCTTAAATAACCTTATTAAACTGATATGTCTACAAAGACATCTTAAAAATGTGTTAACTTTACTATTAGCAACAGAGCACTGCCTGAGTGTCTCATTTTCACATCTAGGTCAGCAGCAAACAATTAAAACTTCCTAGCAAAATATAAAATATTACATTAAATTTTAATATGCCTAGTCATTTTTTGAATTAAAGTAAATTTTGTTGTAATACATGTTTACAATTCTGAACTTGCAGTCACAAACATTACATTTTGCAATATAAAAAGTGTTGTATGTTAACACAAGTGGAGAAATTGCATAAGACTTATATGAATTTCTGAAATTATGGGTTTTTGAAACTAACAGTAAATTTGGTATTCTTTTTTTCTCTTCCCCTCCAAAAATGAATAACAAGATGATACTGCATTTCATTAATCATGTTTACTGTGGCTTCACTTTTTTCTGTATATACTTTTCAGTTCAAATATATAAGGTGTTTTGAAGTTGGAATACTTTACTGAAATAAGAAAAGGTACTTAAAGCATTTTGTGATCAGGTTATTAATACCAGTTCATTGGGATATGTACAGTTTAATTTTGCTGCTAATAATAAAAAGAAAACTTGTTATGAGAAATTTCAGTATTAGTTATATTTATTGGGTAGACTTGTTTTCTTCATGTTAAGCTGGGAAATTTCATGAAATTATCAGAGCTACTCATACAGCAAGCCAAAGAAAAATCTATTTTAAAACCTCATCTTTAATATTAAGGAGGATATGGTTAGAAATGCTACTGTGGAATTCAAGCCCTTAAGATTTATGATCATAGAATAAAAACCTTTGGCATTTATATTGAAACTACTTTTAAGGCTGCTCAGTGTTGTGATCCTTATTTTAGAAAATCTAATTTTTAGAAACTGAAAGATATAATGGAAGAAATTAAAATGATGCTTGGAAAATCTTTACCTCCTTTTTAAAATAGCTGAAAATAAACTTTTAAAAATTAATAATCTTTAATTTAAACTATAATATGTAAATAGGTAAATTAACAAAGATTTAAAAATCTCAAATGTTTATGAATGTTAATATAACATTCAAACAACAAATTGCACAATCACCCTCATGAAAATATAAACTTTAAAGCCACTCTTTTATTTTTCATAAAATCATTGATTTAAACCCATGTAAAGTGTTGGCCTCCATTACTGCCATTGAAATTAATTCTATTTGTCAAACACCCTCTTAGAAAATTAAAACTGTCTTCACTGTAGCCTGTTAAGTCTTCAAATCTTAAACTTTTGCCCTCTCATCTTAATTTCTTCATAATATGGTAAAAATATACAAGACACCTTTAGTGTATTGATCCTCTGAATAATCTTGTAAGCTTCAATAAGAACACTTTTTAACTTTCCTTTCTCAAGAGAAAATAGGTTGAATTTCTTAACTTATCCCTTTAAGGTAATCTTTCCATCTCCTGCATCATTCTAGTAGCTCTCCTCTGAACCAGTAAAGCCTTATTCTTTTTTTAGATAGGGAAACCAAGAGTATATACTGTATTCCAAGTAACATCTAACTAGTGATTTGTACAGATATAATTACATATTTTGCTGTGCAATCAATACATTTAAAATAAATCATAAAATTCTGTTAAATATACTACTAGCAACAGAACACTGAGAACCTCAATGTCTCTTGAATGACATATCCATCACTATACCAAGATCATTTTCTTCAGTCATGCTACTGAGTAGGTTTCCACCTATATTTAATGTGTGGTACAAGTTATGGAAATCAAAGAGGATTATCTTGCACCTACAATAACTAAAGACCAACTTACCAATTGATCCAAGTCATTCTGTAGTACCTCAGCAGGCCAACTTACCAACTGATCCAAGTCATTCTGTAGTACCTCAGCAGGCCAACTTACCAATTGATCCACATCATTCTGTAGTACCTCAACAGACCAACTTACCAACTGATTCAAATCATTCTGTAGTACCTCAGAGGGCCAACTTACCAACTGATTCAAATCATTCTGTAGTACCTCAGAGGGCCAACTTACCAACTGATCCAAATCATTCTGTAGTACCTCAGCAGGCCAACTTACCAATTGATCCACGTCATTCTGTAGTACCTCAACAGACCAACTTACCAATTGATCCAAGTCATTCTGTAGTACCTCAGCAGGCCAACTTACTAACTGATCCAAATCATTCTGTAGTACCTCAGAGGCCCGACTTACCAACTGATCCAAGTCATTCTGTAGTACCTCAACAGACCAACTTACCAATTGATCCAAGTCATTCTGTAGTACCTCAGCATCCTTCATACAGCTAGAAATACCATAGAGTTTAATCAGCAAACTTTAGTAATTTACTAATTGTTAGGGTCTTGAAGGTTGCATGACTTTAAATTTTGCCACATGAACAATGCATAACTTTTGATTGTTTATGCGTAATCAGCAGTTTTGTGTTATATAATTTCAAATAGTTGACCACATGATTATCTGGCTTTGTTTTTTTCTTTTCATAATTTACATATAATCACAGTATCAATGGTTGACTGTATAGTCACTGTACATATACAATCTGAATTTTTAGATTTGGTGAAGAGTAGGTCAGTGTTAGCAGATTTACAACTTTTGACTTACGACTATCTTGTTATTTTGTAAGTGGTTTTTGCAGGCCAGACAGTATGATTAATGGCCTGTTAAAAGACATCTAAGGTCTAAAAGTGTTGATTGTTATTTTTTATGAAAAGTACAATTGTTAAATTGTTGTTGATGGTGGAATTCATGAATTATATTATCCAACATCCCCTTTAGGTTCTATAATTAAGTTGCCAAATATTTGTTCAAGTTACCAATTGATCCTAGTTCCTCTGTAATAGAACTGGGCAATTAACTTGATTAATTGATATAATCTATTAGATATGAAAATCAATTACATCGATTAGTGTCAAATAAAATAAACAATTAATCAAATTTGTAACTAAATTAATGTCACAAAAATAATCAATGTTTTTGGTTATTTCAACTCAGTAATTGAAATTATGATTAAAGTGATTAATGTTATGTAAATAATCAACTAATAGAAACTAGTGTTTTCAAATATTACTTTTTGAATATTTTAACTATCCAGTAATCATAATTATGATTCGATCAATTGTCACAAAAGTAATCAAATACTTGAAATTAGTGTTTCTGATTATTACTACTTTCAATTATTCCAACTATCCAACATTATACTCTTAAGCACAAAGCTACACAGTAGGCTATGCCATCATGGGTATCAAAACGTGATTTGTATTATTATTATTGTAAGTTTTTGATCAGTGAGCTCAATGACTGATCAGTCAGCGTATTTTACTACTTGACCAGATCTTTTCAGTAGTACCTGAACATCTTTAATAAAGCTAGAAATACCCAAGAGCTTAATATCATCAGCAAACTTTGCTAGTTTTCTAATTATGCCTCTATCAATTGTCATTAATGCAAGTAAGGAAAACAAAGACCCAAGCAGTAACCGTAAGGTACTTCAATAGTAACAATGGTTTAGTTTCCAGGACTTCATTTTTTTTTCTGTCGTTCAACCACTCTACAATCCATCAATTATCATTAATGCAAGTAAGGAAAACAAAGACCCAAGCAGTACCCTTAAGGTACTTCACTAGTAACAATGGTTCAGTTTCCAGGACTTCATTTTTTTTCTGTCATTCAACCACTCTACAATCCATTTAACTAGTGTCTCCTCAGACTCTACCAATGTGATTTTCATAGCTAATCTCCCATGTGTCATTCAATCACTCTACAATCCATTTAACTAGTGTCTCCTCAGACTCTACCAATGTGATTTTCATAG
>NW_013668241.1:107097-126709 GCF_000517525.1 Limulus polyphemus
CTCAGACTCTACCAATATGATTTTCATAGCTAATCTCCCATGTGTCATTCAATCACTCTACAATCCATTTAACTAGTGTCTCCTCAGACTCTACCAATGTGATTTTCATAGCTAATCTCCCATGTGTCATTCAATCACTCTACAATCCATTTAACTAGTGCCTCCTCAGACTCTACCAATGTGATTTTCATAGCTAATCTCTCCATGTGTCGTTCAACCACTCTACAATCTATTTAACTAGTGTCTCCTCAGACTCTACCAATGTGATTTTCATAGTGTCTCCTCAGACTCTGCCAATGTGATTTTCATACCTAATCTCTCATGTAGCATTTTATTAAAATCTTTTTGAAATCTAGCCTCGGGATGCATTACAAAAGGGACTCGCATCTATTTCTATCCCTAAACTTTAGAAGGAGCTCTTTGTACTTTTAAACAGCTTTTCTAATTTCCAATAACAAACATCATTTGCTTCTATAGGCACTAAAAGAAAATATCCATTAACAATTAAACTGTCAACAAGCTCTATAATGCCCTATATTTCACATTTATGTAGAAGTTTACATCAGACTCAATGGTATCTCTTATCGTATATAAAACATACTTGGAAGGTATAAAAACAGCCTCATATCCCATCAAAAAGCATCATTTTCCATGAAAATTACCATATTTTTCAGAAGGAGCACATACCACTGACCATCTAGTATGAAATTGCCACTTATTTCCTTCTTCCAAAAGTTGCACCCCATTTACCTAGTGCCAATGCTTTAGTTCCTTGGAAGCAAATCCTACTCCTAGTCATTCTTTGCTCCCCTCTACAGCTAACTTTATCACTATTCCTAATGAGATAGCCCTCTACTATTTAAATTTCCTGGCCTCATGAACAGCCAGAGGTTCAAATCTATTAATCTGGACATAAATATTAACTGAATTTTGCTCTGTAGCCCTAATGGTTTTACTACTGTGAATTCTTGTAAACCCAGCATTCTCATTCTAACTCTTGATGAAATTTATCAATTTTCTGTCTTGTTTTCTTGATTTTTGCTCCAATAATTATCAGCTATTCTCCACCCTCACCCCATAATTGGGCAATATTTCTCAAGGCAATCACTAGCTTATCTAGAAGTAAGAAAGTTCTGCTAGTGTAGTGCACTGTATCTTTGTGATACAGTTGGTCAACTATTTGTGAAGTTGCATAATTATACGAGTCTGTAATTCTCAAACATAACCCAGTCTTGTCACCTATCTCACTCTATAGATTTCACCACAATTATCTCAAAACTACCTCAAACCACATCAGAATTTTCTAATCTATTACTAATCTACCCACTGAATAACTGTTTCTTTTATGTAAGAGTACCAATTTAAGACAGACTTTCTGATGATTTCTTAAACCTTCAACTTAGTTTTGCTGTTTTGAAAATAGCTAATAAATCCCTGGGACCTGTTAACAGAAATTTTTAATGTAGGATTAAAAAGATTACTTGCAACCTTACACAAAACTTTATGAGGCCTCTTTTAGACTATTCATTATCGAAAGAGAACTGATGTGTTGTAATGAGTTGTCAAACTGCTATAATGATAAATGGCTTAAACAGTTTGAGCTACAAAGAGAAACTTAAAGAATTTGTATTTATGTTCTTTAAAGAATGGAAGTACTAGGTCACTTAAGTTAAAAAAGCTCATTTTTTTATCCAGCTGAATTTTATCCTCACTAAGACCAACCAACAAAAAAATTTATTTCTTCACATCCATTTACCCGTCCAACAAAAGTTTAACGAAAAAAAGCTAATTATTGCTATATACCACATTATCTAGCAAAACATTAATAACTGTAACAAATTAATATTCAATTAGTAAATAAGTTAAAAAAGCTCATTTTTTATCCTGCTGAATTTTACCCTCACTAAGACCAACCAACAAAAAATGTATCTCTTCACATCCATTTACCCATCCAACAAAAATTTAAAGGAAAAAAGCTAATGATTGCCATATACCACATTATCTAGCAAAACATTAATAACTAACAAATTAATATTCAATTAGGTATTTCCCATTTTTTCATTCCACCACTCGAACAGACTTCTTGTACGTGTATGCAGATTATTAAAGTCTTCAACAGTTTTGAATATATGATTCAATCAAGTCACCTCTTTCTCTATAATCATGAGAAAACTAGTTCCAATTTTCAAATTGTGCTACACTGATAACTGGAACTTTAATTTGCTGACGTTTGTATCAAACTTATTTTATGTTTAAATTTTATGCAAATAAAAGGTATATTTAAATTCCAATTTTGGCCAGATAGATATATATATGTAATAGAGATAAATTAGTTTTCTTGTCATTAAATTATGTAGGAACTATAATCTAACCACATGGGCTTTCATATAAATAAAAATCCAATGAAAATTAAAAAACAATTTGTGTGTGTATATATTTATTTATTTTTTAATTCTGTTCATTTTGTTTTATAAAGACGAGCAATTAAAAAACAAACTGTGATTATCATATTTTTTAAAGATGACAGTAGCACGATGTCCTTCAGATAAGCTGTCTTTAACCAACTGTGCTGTTGTGAACGGGCAAGATTTTACTGACAAAGTCAGGTATGTGAATAATCACTATGGGTGAAGTCTAAATTATATTCTACATTTTTTTTCTGCATTCTCACATTATTAGATGAGGCATTTGTTACAGGGAATATAATATTACAAGAAAAAGTGGTGTAATGAACTTTGTCTCTACTACTTACACAACCTAGAGATTTAATTACTACCCTCTTATTTCATGAATGTGTAAGCAGTTAAAAATGTACAATTGATCTTTAAGGCTTGTAATCTATACAATCTTCTTTGAAAAACAAGACTTTTTCCTTGATTGTTTTCTTTAAAGACCAGATTTACTGTTCAACTTTAAGGTAACATTCATGGAGAGCACTCCTGGAAAGGTCATAGACACAAATTACTTGTACTAAAATGATATAACTGTGTCATACTAAACAAAAGTATTATAAGGTTATAGAGATTTTAGGAAACTTTGATTCAGCATTGAAGTAGTTTTTGTGTTTTAGGTTAGTGTACAGTTGTTACTTAGTATATTAAACATTTTTACTTAGGTTTTTGTACATTTTGTTCTTCATAAAATCTTTAATGTTATAAATGCTATAGACAGAAAGTGAACTTACACGTACATTATATTAATTTTTTTTCATTTCAAATGTACTAAAATAGTAATATAAAATTTATTTTAACTTTTGAAACTTTGACAAAGATGATAGTGCATATAAGTTATCATTATTTTAAAGTTGAAAAAATGTATACTGTTGGAAATTTTTTAAATTTTGCAAAAACATTTAAATCACAAATTTTTGTAAAAATATTTTTGAAAATAATTTCACGGCCATAAAATCATTTGGCTGTACAGGTTTGTGATACTCGATAAGAAACTTATTTTAGTGAAATGTATTGACAAAACATCATATTTAGCATAAGAGACATTTTGTTGTAAAAATTTCTTTCATTGTGAAACCAAGCTTATAAACTGATTTTTTTATAAATTTTTGTTGACATTCCTAAATCAAGTAGCTCATCATAGAAGAAAGTGTGAAGTTGTGGAATGTTTAAACTGCCAATCATCAAGAATAAAACATAGTAACGAATGATTTAAAATAAAATTTTATATTGTTTTAAGAAATTTTTGTGATGATATCATTGCATATAGTTTAAAGTTGCAAAAGTATTAAAACAAAAGTTTAGTCAGTTTGATAACATTTAAATTAGTAAAAATGTCATGATTGTTTTTAAAATATTTTTCTTCTGTCCCCAAGTTTGTACTTAATTTGTTCTACTGCTTCATTTTTTATAAGCATGTTTATAACTTATATTAAATATTTAGCTAATGCTTTAAAAATGTGGAATAATGAGTGCAAGTTATTTTAACTTTCCTTAGACATATTGAAATTATAACAGCAGCTAACCACAAGTATGTTTGTACAATAATAAAAAGTGAAGGTATTTCTTCTGGCAACATAGGATTCAGTCTGCCTCTGGTAAGATCTTGATTATAATTATTTCTAAATAGCCTAGTAATGTTTGTTTGGCAAGGGTATTTTCTTTCCTTACCATTATGTGAAAGTTTTATAAGAACTAAAGGTTTGACAATTAATATTGCTTTACATGTTTGAAAAACGTTTAAAATATGTACTCCATCTATTGAGTTATCAAATTTCATTATTTTATTTCTTCTATAAACATCAATGATCAAATCTTTTTATTCTTAAATGTGTTTCAAAAATAATTTTCTTTCCATTAGTTCAACTGACTAACACTTAATGAAGGTCTGTGGTGAGACTAATTGTGTTTTGTTTTTCTTTATATTAGTAGGGTTTGGTTATGGTAACAAAGTTTATTAACTTCACATAAAAAGTTGTTTGAAAATATCTTTAAGTACCCTCAGAATAGCACTGTGTTGTTTAAATTATGTACTCCACGACATTGTTAATAAATCAGAAAAATACTAAATATAACATTGGCACGTGAGATCAGTAGATACAGGTTAGTAGGTAGAGTAGGATCAAATTAACGATTTTGTATGAAAACAACTATATTGAGGTGAACAAAATGTATGCAACTACATTAAGGCAATCATGGATAATTTAGGTCTGTCTTCACTTTACAAAAGAACTAAATTTAAGAGCTTATGCCACTTCACATCAAAGGAGAATAAGATTATTGTGGGTATAAAATTGTGTGTTGTACATAACAATGGTCTAGTGCAAAGTGAGACTATAGTTTATTATTTTTAAGCTTATGCCACTTCACATCAAAGGAGAATAAGATTATTGTGGGTATAAAATTGTGTGTTGTACATAACAATGGTCTAGTGCAAAGTGAGACTATAGTTTATTATTTTTAATCAGCAAAATGCCGATTCCACACATTTCTGTTCTTATTACATGTTTATTTGTCATTCTTTCTTTCTGCAGCAGAGATATTCTTGCTCTTAAAGCAGCTATTTTCTTTTTTTCTTCATTTACCTTCCTTCTGTTTTCTATGGTAGCTTCAAGTTGCATCACTAAATTGTTCTGACTTGAATCCAAAAAAAAATGTTAATTGTATATTTTAATGTCAGCTCCATTTTTAAAAACCTGAAGCAGGTGATAAACAGATGATATCACTTACGAGCTTTTTTCTGTTATGGCTTTTGTACTCTAGCCATACATTCACTGGTATTCCTTGTACTTCATGATGGTAGTAATTGGAGAAAAGAAAGGGCACCTGGCTTTAATCTTGATTTGGTTTTGCAGTCACGTATTTTTAAGCCTCTCTCAAAATCATCATTACTAAGGGGGTCCAAATACACATAACTGTTCTTATTGAATTGATCAAATTTGTCTACTCTTTTGGATTTATCAACCCAAGTTTTAAGCAACTGTTCATCTTTCATGAGAAATCTATGAGAACTTTTGAGTTATAATCTACAGTTTGATACCAAACTTATTGACATAAATTCATAAAATAGTAGTTCAATAACATTTTGAATGCGAGTCAACAAATGCGATGACATGGCCTTTGACCCGTGACCCATGTGGAGAAGGTTAAGCAATTGGATAACATTGTTAGAAATAATTACTTTGAAAAATTGTTATTAAAAATAAAGATACAGTTTCAATCTGGGAAAACAAAAATACTAAGAACTAAAAATACTCTAAATTATTCATTGAAGCTTAATAGACAAAAGAAGCATAATGATGATGAATATATAACTATTTATTAATACATTTTCATATAAATTTACTAACTTTATTTTGACTTCTTCCATAATATAATTTCAGGTAGTTACTATCAAAGTTATGTTTTGTGAATGGGTTCATTTAGAAACCTGCCTATGCAAGTAAGAGGTTTAAAAATTTTACTCATCGATAAACATCAGATTACGTGTTTTGGACATTTTTGGAAGAAAATGCATAAAGTCAGGGTCTGTTTTTTTTTCAGGATGGGTCAAGTTACTGCAAAAACAATTTTTTTTACTTTTAGGCATTGTGAAGATTGTATTGCAATCACAGTCTGTTTATACATAATTGATACCAGAGTATGTTTGTATGATATTATTTTATGTGATATAAAGTACAACATGGAAGCAAATTTATATGTTTCAGTTTTGTTATCTTAATGATATTGATTGATACTTGCAAGTTTTGGTGCTTTATTGATGTATTAATTTTGTTATTGTTTGTTGAAAATATATTAGTATAGTTATATTTGTTATTTTTTATGTAGTTAAAAGGATGACATAAATAAATAGATAAAGAATACTACATAGCCATCATGCACCCTGTTATCAGAGAGTTGTAGATTTGAGGCATACCAGTGCCTGTCACAACTTCCACCAGAACATAAATTCAGGAAAGTAGGGGGTGTGGTGTTACAAACATAACACAAACACAATGTAGGAAAAGTAAATTTATAGTTTATTTAAAACTAAAGATTAAAGTTATGCAAGTTAATGGTTACAATGTAATACAAGACGTACATGCAAAGAGAGAAGCTCATACCCACCTGGTGCTGGCCAAGCTGAAGCTAAAGAAGAGTTGGACTGCGATAAGAACAAGAATCTGTTACATTGTGGAGTTTCTTAAGGCTAGAGAGACAGTGTCACTTTTTACAACATTTTACAGGTAATACAGGAGCTGTAAGATGAAGATAATATTGAATTTCCCACTCAATGGCAGCAAGTCAAAGAGACATGAATAAATACCTGTGAAGAAACACTAAGGATGAAGAAGGCTCAATGGATATTAATTAAAATACTGTAAAAGCTACAAGTGAGGGTGGAGAAAAAGACAGTGCTAAACAACAACCAGACCAGAGTGGTAAATGCCACAGCTCAGGAAAACTGCTTTAAAGCACATAAGGCAGTGACAAGAAGTGTGACAGCTGATAAGAGAAACTAGCACGAAATTGTGAAGTGAATAAAAATAAATCATATACGTATGCTGAATGAATAAAGAGAGAATTATGTTTCTCATTTTCAGTGGGAGGGCAAGCAACCTTACCAACAGATGCTCATATCCCTAGCCATATACATGTATAAAGCATATGAGAATTTCTGTATAGCCAGTGGCTGCACTGATCTTGTTCTCCAAGTTAGGTGAGCATTGAATAATAAAAAAAAATATATAGGTTGACTTGACTGACATCAGGCACACTTAAAGCTTACTCTGTGCAAATGTTAAAATGTCTGGAACAGTCAATAACATTTTGTACTCACTTGAAGTTGAAACTGATAGAATGATGATGAATCAGAAGACACTTTTCAATTTCTTTGCCTGTTGTTCTAGTAGGCCTAATGATTCAAAAACTAATGTAGATTCTTCTGGCAATGATTGTGAACCTCAGTCTGAATTGAAACCTACAAAATTGAAGCCAAAGAAAACTATCAGTGCAAATTGATTATATAAATACAAATGGCTGACGTAATAAAGAAAAAGGTTTGTTCTTTTTGTGAATGGTGTTTGGATGGGGGGAAAATAATGTATTTATTATGAGGAAGATGCAGATTTAGATGGACATTATGGCTATTAATAGACAAATATGGCTGAAAAAAGTACTTGTTGGCTAAAGTTTTCTATAAAAAAAAAAAATTGGGATTGGCTGGCCTGAATATATAAAAGAGAACATAAATTATTTAAATCCAACATATTAGTGATATTACCAGGTTTTTTATACTTTTCATCTTTGAAATACTTCAAATTTTTCCTTCCCAACCTGAATTTTGAATATGTAGAATATATTGCATTAGACATCAGTAAGTTATAAGTACCAACAAGTTAGTAACAATAATAAAAGTTTCCATATACCAGATATACACCTACAATTACTGCATTCCATCTGTTACCATATAGGTATGGTTGATTATAAAATGCATATATACTTTTATATATATATAATATCTAAAATTATTATATCTTAAGAATTTCATGTTTCACTAAAAACATATTGAACTTCCAGTTTTGTTCAGGAAAGTTTGGATATAAAGTAAGCTTTAGTTTAGTAATTTAAAGTCACTGTTTCTAAAGAGAAAAGAAATCTACTAGTAAAATACTTGTTTAGTGAATCCTGCAAGTCAGATCTTGTTTCCTCGTTATGGTTTTGTTTTTCTTCAAGTTCTGCAACTAGTGTATTGTGGTAGAGAAGTGTTTTTCATATTATACTTCTAGGAGATTAATTTAGTCTGTTTATGTTGCTCTTCTTCCTTGCTATCTGTACTTTTCTTTAGAGTTCTACAATTTCTCTGTTTTTTCATTTAGCCTTTTTATTTCATGTGAATGCCTCTTTCTGATCTTAGCTCCTGAACTTTTCTGTCTGCTATACCTTAGGTTGGTAGGACCACTTCAGTTATCTGGACTAGAAGATGGCATATTATTAAACCTTGCTTGTTCCTTACACTTCCTAAATTCCTTCATTAAACATCTTCAAGCCTTTCTCTTTTTCTTTTTTCTCTCTCATTCAAATCTTCTATCAGCCTTATCTTTCCTTCAGAAACCCTCTTTTTTTCATCAACATCTTTCTTTTGCTAGATCCTGAGCCTTTGTGTTTGGCTGACTATTAATTCTCTCCCTCCTCTTTCTTATGTACTTGTCACCCTGTGACACAGCGGTATGTCTGCTGACTTACAATGCTAGAATCCGGGTTTCGATGCCCGTGGTGGACAGAGCACAGATAGCCCATTGTGTAGCTTTGTGTTTAATTACAAACAAACAGTTATCTTGTACTCCCTATTCTTCCTTCTAATGATAACTTGTTTCTACCCATGTTTACCTTAAATAGACAATATATTTAATTTTAATGATTTAATGTTTCTGTCTAAAATCTATTATGCATAAAACTTCTCAATTAATGGCAAAATACAAGATACTAATATTCATTTTTTTATCTGCAGTTATGCAGTTTGAACAGTCTATATTTTTCATATTTTGCCCATTTAAATGAATGAATGACTAGTGTTAAAAATAGATTACATAAAGGCGTATAAGTGATTGTCAACTCCATCAGGTCAATTTTACAATTTGGATCTGATGGAGATGATGTGTCACAAAGTTGGCAAAATAACAGTTTTACATTTTACCAAAGCACAAGACAAAGCAATCACCTTGTTTTACTACAGTTTAGAAATGACACCACATAGCCTATAAAATTGTTCATTTTTAATCATAAATCATATTTAAATTTTAGTCTGTAAGGTACATGGAGTTGACCTGTTATGGTTGTGACAATGCTTAAAGCAAATTATTTTGGCTAATTCAATTAAAAATAAAATACACAGCAGTGTGCTGTCCTGCTTCATAGAAAGATCATAGGAAGTACAGAAATGACCCTTGGAAAATTGCTGCCTCTATTTATGTCCAATTTAAGCTAAATTGAAAAAAAATCATCTAAAGGAGTTGACAAAGATTCTAAGACAGAGTTTTGAGGTTGTTTTTTTTTAATTACAAGTATAGACATAGCAAAACTGAAGACATGTTGATAAATGGCTGCTATTTTTCTTTAATTGAGTATATTTTCATATTTAAGACGTAATAAACATTTTTTTTGATACTTTGAAATTTTAATTTTTTTTCTTCTGAATAAAGGGTTTTCTTGTAGAGACATCTCTTGAGTGAAAAGAATAAAACATTTCAGTAAAAATATATTCATTATTATGTTCAACACACTTAAATTTATAATTAAAACATAATCATCTGCAGAAAGTATTATTAATTAAAGTAGACAAACCTGTTTTGTCCCATCTCTGGAAGTTTAGTGAATAACTTTTTTACCACACGTGCTACATCTTCTGAACTTCATCAGGCATGGATCAGAATGTTTATTAGAATCTTTATTACAAATTTCATAAAATTAATATTTTTTCATGTTTACTGACTTATATTAACATTTTTATTTTCTGTATAAGTAGTAAATGAATAGATATTAAAAATCAAATTATGTTTATTTTATCTTCAACTTTTTCAGAGAAAGTGGGCAGAACTGTCTATTGGTCAGAAAATAGATGTTCGACCATATATATTTGATCCCAATAACCAGTATGTTGCAAAGATTGTACTTGAAGTGGACTTCCTTGAAAAGAAGAAGTAAGTAATGTAAGGGTAAACAGTTTTAGTGAGATCTGTGATTTTTATCAGCTAATTGTATAATTGTTCATGAGTACAAAGAAAGTACAAGTATGAACAAGAGTATCAATCTGTTTTGAAAACGATTTTTGCAGTAAAATATACTTATGATAGACATATGTCAGTAGAAATTAAGGACAGAGAATTTTAAAAGGTGCAATTATATAGGTATAATTAATTTTTGACTATCACAGAAGGAACAGATAGTAATTTAAAATGATTAATACTTGTGAAAATTATTAAATTTACAATTAGTGATGTGCCAGCTGTCTTGCATTTAGATGTGGAAGGTTCAGATATTGTTGTAGGATATACTGCGTGTTTAGATGTGTAAGCTTACACATAATTATGTGTAAAAAAATGTTATTGAAAGATGTGTATGATTTTTTAAGTGTCCCTTTCTTTGGAAATTTTGATTTGCTTTTAACAACTGGTGAACTGTGTAAGACAATATAAATGTGAAACTCCATCGTATCCAAATTTCCTGAAGAGGCTGTCTATTGATTGTCATGTAAGGTTTTCTTTTATCTAGCTCATAAATGTAATTAAAGACTTCTACACTCTTCCAAATGCTTCTTATCATTACAGAAGTGATATGTCCATGTAATAAAGTTTACAGCTAAACCTCAAATTTTCTTTTGAAAACTTAACTGCTTGTCAGTTTCTCAATTTAAAAGTGAACATGGTTTTAGGCTCAAGATGTTTTGAAAGTGGCTCTCTAAAATCAAAAACTAACTTAAAACTGAAATGAATATTATAAAGGCAAGAGTATCTTAATTTCCCAATGTGGCTGAGCCCATTTTAGTCCCCAATCTTTAATTACACTTTTTTTAAGCTTCAGGGTACAATATCTAAAAAAAACATGGACAGTTTTTAAAATATTGAGACATACCTTATGATAGACAGTATTATTTTGTGGTATGTTTCTTCAAATGAAACAGTCAGTTGATTAGTTTTTAACAAAATATGCAATGTGTTAAGTTTCATGCTCTTATATAGTAACAAGTGTTGGCCAAAGAGGGAGATAAATAACTGAAGAATAAAAAATAGAATATGCAGTAAGACAAATTAAGACCAAATGTTTAGCTAAGCAGAGTTAGCTGCCTTCAGCATCCATAGCAGAGATTAAGTAACTGTATAAACTCTTGGTAAAACTTAGTAGTCAGAAGATCAACAGAGTTCCCTAAAGATTAAAAGCTGCCATCCAGTGTAATCAAATTTTACAATTTACTAAAGTTTTGTCCTCCTTTTTAACAGACTAAGGCCACACAAAACTACAAAGTTCACTGAACATCTGATAGTTCATCAAATGTAATGATGTTGTATGAGTATTGTATTTCACTTCACTCAAGAATGTGTATTGTTAGAATGATACTTTTTGATAGTCAGCTTCAAAATATTTTCTAATGAAAACAACGAGTGAGACGCTTAGAACAGTTTTCATTAAGAACTGAAAAAGAACAGTATAGAATATAATATGTAGTAAATAGGGCCTTTTTTAGGAGACATTTATTGATTTACTTTTGAAATTTTCTTTTCATACTGCAATGTTTTATGATTTGTAGAGCTAAAAATATGGGGCTAAATATTATAGTCATAGGACAGTATAAGCTTAGAGAAATTTTAATGAAGAATGGAAATCATATATGTGAATACAAGGACAGAAAAACACTACATGAAATTTGCTTATTATTACTTACAACTTTAAAAAGTATTTTTAAATAGTTATGTTACTAGAATATAAAGTTTATAAAATGTAAAAAAGGAGATTTAGAATGTTTACGAATAAAAGTTTCTTTGGAAATGTATGTTTTTGAAATGATAATGTACTTTTCACAGCACTACAACTGAATCATATGATACTGATCAGATGGCTGTAGACTTTGTTCAGCAATTTCCAAAACAAGCATTTACTGTTGGCCAATTGGTAAGCAGTTAGGATAATTTCAGTGATTGCAATCACTTGTGCCAAATGACAATTTGTATATGTATATATGTAGTGTTCATAGCTTGTACTATTGAAGTAACGTGATATTCTCCATATCATTTTTAAACTATATCAGAAATATGGTTAAACTCTTTGAATTTGGAGAGATACTGTGTATTATCATGATAATTTAATTGAGTAGGATTATCAATATATTTTAGAACACTGAGAAGAATGGACAAGATATACAATAAACAGAGTGTCCAACAAGTTCTTGTTAGTTTCCAGGCCAGGCATGACCAGATGATGGTAAAATCCTACTATTTGGTCAGACAAGAGTTGCTCCAATTGGTGCTGTTGATTAGCTGCATTCTCTCTACGCTATCAGGTCAAAATTAAGGACAGCTAGGACAGATAGTCCTTCAGTAGTTTTGCATGAATATCCAAAACAAACAAGCAAAGATTATAAGAATTACAGTCAAATCTGACACTTGATTAGAGTAGTCCAAGATTTGGGAGTGGGTACTGTTGACTAGCTGCCTTTCCTCTTGTTTATTAGTTCAAAATTAGTAACAGCTAGTAAAGATAGCCATTGTGTTGCTTTGCATGAACATCTGCAACAAATAGTTTCAAAAATTTTTAAACCACAATATAATTTACAGACATACACTGATCTAACTTATATCATCTTTTGTTCTGTGCAAGTGTAAAATGTAATAATTATGTCTCTGCAGAGAACATACTGTTTTTATATTGTTTTTTCTTCCAAACACTTTTTAATCGACTGCCATTCTTTCATTTATCAGCAGATTGACTTGAAATTTGGTAGGATTATATCTTTGTCCAGTATGCTCAGACACCTTTTTAATCTTTTGAATATAAGCATTTTTAAGGATTTTATGGGGTAAAAGGTCAACCAAAAAATATATAATTTATGCTCCTGTGCAGTTATATTTACAGCAATCAAGATTAAAATTTGCACAAATATAAATTTTCATGCATCCAACACATTGACCTACAAAAAAAGTTGAGTTTGCCTATTTGAGTCTTTTTATGGAAGTCAGAACTTACAAAAAAGCACAATTTTGGATGTTTTGGTCAATTATATATATTGGCCATATTTTAACCAATTTACATGGGATTTGGTACATAGGTACTTTCCTACAGATCCCAAGCAGTGATGTAGACGGTTTTCAATTTTTCTGGTGTCATGTTGGGCTTGTGTGGCAGAGACATGTTGAATTCACCCATGAATGTTGGCCTCTTTGATTTTGTAGAATAAATTTATAAAATGTTAATAAATGGTAAACCTGTAATATTTTATTTTTTCTTGCATAATGATATCAAGTTACTATATTATTTGCTGAAGTTCATTAAAAATATTAACTCTGTATTTTAATTATGTCAATAAATATTTTATAGTCATATTGTTTATGTCAGTATAATGAAGTATACATTTTAAATTTAATTTGTTATTCATTAAAAAACATTGTTCTTGTGTTATTTTAGCTGGCCTACAAATTTCAAGAAAAGAAGCTGTTAAAATTAGTAGTGAAAGAAATGGAAGGTATGCTTTTGACATTCAATTTCATTTTTACCATGATAATCCTAATAATATCAATAGAAATTTTGTCATAATTAAATTATGTTCACAAGCACTTGAAGTTAATATTCTGATATTTCAAATTGCAACTACAAAGTAGTGTATAAGGTATTTTTCAAAGCCATAGATATGCAAATTTTGCTCGTTCTTTACACTACCAGATAAAATCAGTGTTTTGTAACATGGAAAGAAAAAAACATCATTGATGCTATAAAGATGTACTGAAATTGGCAAGTTAAGAACATGAAAGTAAAGGATTATTCTGTCAGTAAGAGTACTGTATGAAACATTTATCAAAAATATGATGAAGTTTGTTGGTGAAATAAAAATTTGTCAATGGTGAGGAATAGTTTTGTTTGTACTACATCCTTTAAATAGTAAACTGGGAATAAAATAAAATACATATTTTCTTTCATTTTACAAAGGAAAAATTGCATGCAATATTAACTAATATCAAAAATTAAACTTTCATTTAATTGGCAATTATTAGATTTTAAACATGCAAGTTTGTAATGCTTTTTTCCAAGTAATAAGGTAAGATAAAACTTGGGGAAAATACTTGTGCTTTGTATACAAAATATTTTGTTGTTGTTTTATTTTGTATTTGAATGCACAAAGTTTATAAAATGTAAAGGCTGTCTATTTAAAGTAATTAAAACAGTTAAATGACCTGCCTAGGTTACTCATATAAGATGTTAGGTATGGAGAGTTTTGAACAAATATGGGACATCTCAATGATTGTAAGGTTAAACTTACGTGGGTAAACCTATTCTACAATACGTGTATCTACCAAACACCTTTAGTATAAAAGACAGTTTGAATCGAGTGGTTTACTTATCTAGTAAGATACACCAGATTTAGTGAAGACATGGGTGTTGGGTGCAGTAACTAAAACTCAACAAGGTGATGGTACTAGTACTCTAAATGTTTATAAAGAAATTTACACGCACAAAACATATAAACACTGCCGTTTGAGATGGGACTCTCCAAATACCCTTTTCTTTGCAATGCATAGTACTATCTACACCAACCCATCCCTTAGGCATATGGTGATGTTGTCAATACTTCCCTACTCTTAATTTCATTTTTACATAGTTTAATGACATTTAAAAAGCTCCCCCCACACACGCATGTTATCCTTTTAATTATATAGATGTATAGCAATCTTAATCTAATAATTAAGTTTGAACTTCATTCAGTTTTGAAAGATTGTTGTAGAAACTGGACAGTAGTAGGAAAAAGTGAGTTGCTTTTACTTGTCCAGAAACTTTAAGAAAGTTTCTTGTCACTGTTTGACATAATCAGAATTTTATACTATTTTTTCTGTTAATTTTGCATGCATGATTGTATTGGTCAGGAAAATTGGGAAAAATCAGGGAATTTTATATTTAGCATTCTCAGCCGAGGAACCATCAGAAAATTTCATTTTACAGACAGAAACTGGGAAAAATCAATCAATAAATTTTGTGATTCAGCGATGATAAAATAATTTATCATTAACACCACAGAATTACATATAGATCATTCTGGTGCATTTAACACATCAGTATGTGAATATTTTATGCAGAAACATTGGTTTGTCAACATCGATCTTTTTTTCTTTTTTTTACCATTATTGTCAGGGAATAGGAAGACAGCTGTAATGAGATTACATAAACAGTAGTTAGGTTCCCACTTCAACAGAATGTAAGGGCTCTGGACAAGGCTTTGTCTAGTGTTCCTGAATATCATGGAGGATCAATGTACTATTTAAAAACTTGTAATAAGTTATTATTTAGAGATGGGCTTTTTTCAGTAAGAAAGGTATTTTGATCTTCCAAATTTTAGTGCACTAATAAAATGTTTTTCTTGACAGTAGTCATAGAAGGAACACACACAATACTCTAGATATGTTATGTCATTGACATATTTGTATAGGAAAGACTTAAAATAGTCACAGTGAAAATGAACAGTTTGGATATTTGGTAAAGCCTGGTAGTTCAAAGATAGAACAAATCTACATAGTTTGATGAGTTTTTATTTCATATCCTATATGTATGAATGGAGTGTAAAACTTAGTTATATGTAAGTATAACCTGGCAATCTCATGAATAACAAAACTTTTGTGAACCTGAAAATATTTTGGGTAATGTGATTGATCAATAATATACTGTCATTTTAATTCAAAGAATTCAGCACTTCTGATATATATATTAACTGGGTACACACAATTTCAAAGCATGTGCAAAAATAATACAATGTGCTCTGGATTAATGGATGATTTCATTAACATGTGCAGTTTTTTTATAGATATTGGAAATATCAGTTCCGTGTATTCAAAGCCAAAACAAAATGATCACAAATGTTAAAATCTCTAGTGTTGTTTATACTATAATAATGTTTCATGATTTAAGTTAAAACTTTAAAATGTGACTGGTATGCACTGATAAAGTATCAGTAATTCAAGAATGCCATGGTTAATAATATATAAACTTTGCAAGATGACATTTAATCAAACTGTAACTCTTAACATACAGTCGTTATCAAACAATACATGAAGAATGTTTTGCAATCTGTGTAATTAAAAGAACAACGATTAGAGTTCCAGGATGTAATTAAATATTTGAAATCTTCAAAGTCTTCAATTGTATGGGGATTCCTGTTTGTTGTACTATCCAATGAAAAAGGAACGGTATATGGGAAATTAATGTCATCCCTCAGACCTTCATATCAGACTGCAATGTTTGCGTGTTAAGGATTTTTTTGTGAATTTCTTCATTTGCTGATAGACACATAGGGTACTGTTACCATCACCCTGTTAAGTATGGAGCTGGGAGCAATGTCACTGAATTTTAATACTTGCTTCCAATACCCAGGTTTTGGAAGTGTTGCTAGATCTGCTAAATATGTTGATCTGTTTGTAATTGTTGATCACACCTTTTGGCTCAAAGTTCCTTGTATTAGAAGTGTTTGATGGGTGTCACATGTTTTGGAATAGAATTAACTTCACAATCATTGAGAAGGTTAGAACTGTCATCAGATTTTTCAGAACTCTACATACCTAACCTTATACATGAGTAGTCTCTGCAGGTCACTTAACTGTATTAATTATATTGAATTCACAGCACTGCCTTTACATTTTATACATTCAAATACAACATACCACAACCAAAAAATGTTTTTTACCCAAGGATGTATTACAAGCACAGATTGATTGGTCAGGGAATAACATATTTTGATCAGGAAAAATCAGGGAAGTTCATTCTGCTCAAGGTGTGGGAACCATGTGCATAGAAATCAAATGCTTGATTTAAGTTCTAAGGAAAAAATATAAAGCTAAATGTTCTTTTAAAAAAGAAATTCTGGATTACTAGCAGAAACTTCCACTTCTGTGTTATTTGGTTAGGTTTTTAAAATATGTTATATTTTGTTTGAACAAGGTTATCATTATGTATTATTGTATTGCAAGTTAAATAAAACAAAACTGGATAACTTAACTAATAAGTGACTTAATTCTATAATCTAAATTTCTATCTGTTGTAATCAAACAAAACATTACTGCAATTAAATAAACAGCTAACGAAAAAAATTTCAAATGCTAAATTGACAAAAATTTTATTTATGATAGGAGAAAGTTAAATCACCTGAATCCCTGTTATGGAATAACGAAGTTAAGAAAAGTCACGGTTATCCTTTATAAATCTAGAACTTATCAATAAATTATAATTAGCCTGTGAATGAATGACATGTAAAAATAACGTACATTTGTTTCAGTACCAATATGCAATATTCCCACTGTCTTACTTGCAAATGAATGTTAATATAGTTACTGTTTAAAAGTATAAAGAAATCGTTCACTAATCAGTTTTTTAAGAGTTGTTTGGTTCATTTAAAAAAAAGATGAAATTGATATTTTTGACAGTTTTGAATATTGACCAGCTAAAGGGGCAAGTCACAGGCGGAAAACCACGTATGGTAAGACATTTTTGGTGACAGTTTGATATTTTTAAAAATTGAACATTTGCTAAAAACATAATTTGACTAAAATATATTCTTTGTTGTTATGAAATAAGCAGTAATTTAAATACTGAACTGACTGACTTGGTTAAGTTGAAGCCTCTGCTTATGAATAAGCTCTTTTTTTATACAAAGGTTTTGTTTGTTATTAAACTTAGTCATAATCTTAAAATAATTTGAATGGCCAACTATAGCATTTCACTTAAGGTGTATTCTATTATGTTCAAACTTTTTGGTGACCTTAAATTGGCATGTTATTTCACACACGTCAGTTTAATTGTCCTTGTTGCAGTCAAAGTTATACTAGATTGCAACTAGGACGAGTAAATTGTAAACTGCATTTGATTTTCTAAGTGGAGAAACTCTCTCTCTCTTTATATCTTAAAAAATACTACCAATGACTGACATCTTGAGTTAAAAATGAATCTTAATTATATGTATATGTGGATACACTCTATGAAGAAAAGTAACCAGCTGTTTTTATCATACAAAACATGTTTACCAATCTACTGTCAACTTATAAGAATTACACATTTAGAGAACTGCCTGTATTGGTAGTTTTATGAAGTTTTGTATGTTCAAGAAGTCACAAATTATTGTATCTGTCAAACAAATAGGAAAAAAATGTTTGCATAAGAATCTTTTAACATCATTAGACTTTGTGTAAAAATACATATGTGCTGGAGATGTATTATGCACAATGAAATGAGGTCTAGATTACGTTGACTTAGAACAAAATTTAGGGATATAGCTTGTAAGAATTGAAATACAAACTGGTGAGCATATTTTTTATTATAAGCTTCTCACTCAATATAACCATCATAATTATGAACTAACTAGCTGAGGGTGCCCGTTAAAGAAACAAAAATTGTATAAAGGATAATGTTAGACAGTGTTCCCCTTCCTTCTCTCTTTTGTTATTAAATCCTTAATTACCTCATTAGATGCTAATTGCAAACTCTTGTAATGGAATGATTGACTCATTTAACTGATTGTGTTCTTGCATCTTTAAATTCAAAGCCAAAAATCTGTCAAAATAGTGTAAATGTGCCCTGTTTCAGCTTCTTTTTTACTCCTTCTCAGGCAAAAATCGTAAAGCAAAATAGCCCAGTTTTTAGTTATCATACCAAAATTATGGTAATTGAGTTGACCAACTCTGGGTGATGAATGCTAACACATACATCATGGATAATTTTTATAGTAAGATGTAACTAAAAAAGCTAATTTCTGATATTACCAATTTCAACAGTGAATCATATACTGTCATGCTTACTGTTTTGATACTCCAAGAATTTATTAAAATGATCAGTATTCATCTATATACTACTAAAACTCTGAGATTGTTTGTTTGTGTGCTTGTCTGTAATTAAATACAGCAAAAACGGTGCACAATACCACCATATTTGTAATGAAATGAGAATAGAAACAGAATAAAACAAGTTTCGTTAAAATCGGGCCACAGGTTACCGAGTTAGCCCCGTTTTCGAGTCACTTTAATGAAAATTTGTAGATGAATTTAGGTACACTAGATGGCGCTACATATATGTTTATATATCTATCTATTCGTTTTCCACCTGATGAATCACTTTAAAATATCTTCTATACAACAATATATGCACAACAGAAATTAAATGATGAGATGAAAATGTGTTATAACGGCGCATAGAAAGAACAACAATAAAATGGACGTACAATATTATTGACTATTTGCAAATAGTAACTATGGAGATGAGGTAATAAAATAAAAATCAAGTCAAGGACAACAACAAAATTTTATGAATGAAAACCTCTTGCCGAGCATTGGCTATAATATATTATTTCCCTGTCAATGTTCCCATCTTCATTAAAAGACGTAAGATGACAAAAACAAGATCTTGAAGAATCTGTCTATATACTACTAAAACTCTGATATTGTTTG
>NW_013668241.1:127510-142337 GCF_000517525.1 Limulus polyphemus
ACTACCGTTCGCGCTCTTTACGAAACTGCTTACTTTTTTGAAAAATGAAATGGTCTTTCCTTTTACTCCCAATCAACAATCAAATATATTTTTCTTGAATTATGAATAACACTAATGGATTGAAATATTTAATTAAATTATCTCAAAATAAACCTTCATTTCTGTGCAATATTGAAATTAGCTTGAATTCTTCATAACCTCTGAATAGTGGTTGACCCAACGGGTCATGGTGGTCTAGTTAACATATAAAGTGTCATTTACATACCTTCAATAGTATAATGGTTTAAAAGACTATGGACATTCCTTTAACTATTGTTTTTCCTGAAAAAAAAGGAAAAGATTGGCCAGTGAAGGAGCCAGTCTAGAGCCCATAGCTGCACCATCAATCTAATCATAAATATTAGTAACAGACACAAAATTATTTTCTATGATATCAATAATTATTAACTTCCAAAACACAGGTTTTGGAGTGTTATAAAGAATTAGTTCAACACTTGATTGTATTACTTCTTCCAAAGGGATGTTAGTATACAGAAACTCAACATCTAAACTACTACAATAAACCTTACTATCAAACTTTAAGTTGAAAACTTTTCTTCAAGATATATCATTATTAATATAGTCTTTCAGAAAACCAACTACATTACCTTTTAGTGCATCATTATAAATGCTGGCATTTGAAACTGTAGACCATAATGGACATATTTTTATTCACTTAAGGAAGTCCATAAAAAAAATTCCTAGATTACTTCCTGATAATCTAATTTCTAACTTAGAAGCAGTATTCAAAGCTTTTATGAAGTATTGTAAATATTTATAGACCCGACTTGGATTGGTTTTACCAGACACCTCTGTTGTATTTGAGAAGGGAGAAGGTTCAGCAGTTGTTCTCGCTGGCCACTGTAAAAGGTAAGTTTCAAGATTTTGGTAAATCTTAAATTTTACACAGTGTGAAAATATTGGGGATGGTAAGCTAGAATTGAAGTTGTTTTTATCTGATAAATATTCATATTCTAACAAACTAGAAAATTTACACACAGAATTAAAATTAAATTTATTTGTACATTTCTTTTTTAAGGAAGAAGCAAGCATTAAACAGCAAATAAATTGTTAGATTTTATATAATAAATTACTTATTTACAATTTAGTAAAATTAAATAACCTTACCAGCATTCCACTGCTCCAGATTTCTGTTTTGAAATTTTATTGCTTCAAATACTATAACTAAGTTAATCCAACCATTAATTCTAAAGAATAACTGCTGTAGAATACTTCCAGTAATTATTTTATCAGTTAATTTGATAAGGAATAAACACAAATGAGTACTTTTTCATATCTTTATAAGTAGATAAAACCATGATGATGTTAACAATAAACCTACTTCTTTCACTACATAAGAACAACAGGTTGTGTTTTTGTTCTGTTGAAACATTTAATAAGTTGCTGTTTTTTTTTGCAAATTATGTAGATTGTTTTGAACAAAAGTTAAGTATTTCAAATATCATGAAATGATAATTAGTAAAGATAAATACACTTTGGTTTAGTTAAAAAATAACAAAAGCACAAACAAAGTTTCTGTTTCTTTTGTTTTGCTAAATTTTATTTATTTTGGACTTTTTTCAATTAATAATCTGTAGTTTGTATTTAGAGCATTTTTATGAAAAATATTATCTTGCATAGTAAAATAGTGCGGCAATCTATCATCAATCCTGACTGGGATTTCCAGAAAATGGGTATTGGAGGATTAGATAGAGAATTTAATGCCATATTCCGAAGAGCTTTTGCATCTCGAGTTTTTCCACCAGAGGTTGTGGAGCAGTTGGGTGAGTGGACACTTTTAATTTTATTGGTTTCATTGTATTTTTTAGACATATTCATGTAATTTAAATGTGCTTGAGATGTATAAACAATCAGCTTTCAGTTTGGACCATAAACTAAGATTTTTCTTTTTGCATGCTTCACATTTTTTAGGGTATATGTTTAAATTGTTCTTGACTGCCTGACAAATTATAGTTTTAGCTGTCTAAAGTTAGGATATTTTTGGGGCATTTTGGTGAAACTAAATAGCTGTGTGGGAACACAAATGGGTCATATTAAAAATACACAGTGGTAAAAAGCATAAAGATTTAGCTGATTTAATGAGAAATGTGTTAGAAAAAGCAGTCAAGAATATTAACTCATCAGTTTGTTTAGGTATGCTTTGCACATACATTTGTTAACACATTTTAATCCTAAGATGTAATGCCTAATTTTACAAGTTGCATTAATTGTTTTTGTTTGTAAACCATTTGTTTTAAAATAAAACCTTATTATGGCTTTAAGCCTCCAGATCAAGACCCAAAAGCCAGGATTTGCTTGTCAATTTTGTTTATTTTCATTACAATTCTCTTTTACATGGCAGTTTTTTTGTTGGTCAAAATTGTCATATAGTATATCATAACATTTTAATTTAGTGATACCATAAGTAACTGTGCACATTAAAATTGATCCTTGTTTGCCCTCTAAGCATTGCTAAAAAACTATTTGTTGCCAGCATTTCAGTCTTTATACCCCATCAGTTTCGCGGCATGTACTTATCATGTGACTACTCTCCACCAAAAGTATTGCATAATCTATACTGGCACAGCTAGCTTCCTCTGCTATTCCCACTCAGTTCTCACTTTCTTGGTTGGCATAACTTTGTTTAGACATGTGATTAAACTTTCCAAGTGTGACTACGATTTTTGCTTGTGATTTTTTACCGTTTCTGATGAAGTTTATTTACCAATTTACGTGTTCGAATTTCAATTGTTTACACAATGTAGCATTCAAATAATTTGTCTTTTCCAAATCCTACACATTATTAATATGAATTTGAAGTTAAATGTGGTGGACAATGAAATTCCCGCAACAGGAGACGACACACACACAGCATGATTTCCCAGGATGCAGAGTCGACTTTATTTGCCGAGGAAGTACAAGTCTTGGTATGCAGGAAATTAAGTGTCCTCCAATCGGACGGCAAGTTCTCTTCCTTTTCCACCTGAACCTCTTTCTGAGGAAGACCTCCACCCAAATAAAGAAAATTTTTCCGGCACCTTCCTTTATTGGTCCATGACATTCTACACCCACTCAGGAGATTTCATCTCCCACTCCTTTCTTGCAACTGGTTAATCAGGTATGTCATGTTTTGAGTATTTCTCCTATGGCCTATGATTTCTCACCTTCTTTACTGAATGAAATTCAACCTTCAGATTATCATATTTTTCCTCCTTCACCCAACATAAGTGTTGTTTCTCAGAAATTTTCTGACCAACTACAGTTGGGGTGTAGGCATGCCCCATCCTCCTCATTTGTTGGACCAATATGCCTTGGCTTACCATTGAGCCTTGGATATATTTTTTTTTATTCTCAATGTTTGGATCCTCTCCTAACCCTGTTGGGTTGAATCCTGGGGTTTCAGTCCACTTTTATCAAGCTCAGTTTTCTAGGAATCATCTTGCCCTGACCTCCCTTTGGTGTTATCTTTCCTCCCTCCAAATAATGTCAGAAGCCTTTCATCAATCCCCTGAAGCCTTTTCTGATGAACACAGGACCCCTCCTGTGGCCCACTATGGCTCGTTTATCTGCCTCCACCCTTTCTCTCAATACCTGGCTGTTGTATTGTTGGGACATTTTAGAGAGGGATGCATTACTTGAGCGAGTGTGTCTTCCCTTTCCTCCCTACAGGATCTCTGTCAAACTCCATTTCTAGATGAAACCATTTTTGGAGGTCATCCAGATTCCTTCTCAGATTGATGTGGCTAGGTTACATTCTTTATTCTTCCTGACCATGCAGTTGTTTCATTCTCATGTTTTCTACCAGGATTCTTCTGTCCTGGTTTCCTGCCCTCCTGCTTCTACATCCCACCCATTACCTTCCTCCAGGTGTTCGCATCCCTATCCTACTTTTTTAGCCCCCGTTTGACCAGAAGCCAGCATTATCAGCAACATGACAGAGGTTCCTGGTTTGGTTGGGTCCAGATTGCAGCACTTCACAGCAGATCCATGGGTTTACAGGTTCTGTCCAATGGTTTCTGCCTTCAGTTCCAGTCCCCAACCCCCATTCCCTTTCTTCCCTCTTGGGATTGTTCCTCTCTCTCATCTTTCTGAAGTCATTCAAGACCTCCTGCACAAAAGAGCTATTGAGAGGGTGTTGCCCATTCAACTGGGGTTTTATCCCCCCCCCCCCTTTGTTGTTCCCAAGATGATGAGTGATTGGAGGCTAGTCATAGACCTGTTCCAGTTGAATTCCTTTCTGGACCCCCTCACTTCACTATGGAATCTTGTCTCTCACTTTGGGAGGTGTTTTCCCCAGGACCCTGGATGACCAAATTCGATGTAATGGATGCCTATCTTCACATTCTGATTGATCCAGAGTGACATCATTTTCTTCAGTTCATCCACATGGTCATGTGTTCCAGTTCAGGCCACTGCTGTTTGGTCTCTCTTTGGCTCCTTATGTGTTTTGTCGAGCGGTTCGCACATTTGTTCGTCACCATCACTTGTTGGGTCTTCAAATTCACATTACACAGACAACTGGCTACTGCTCGCTTCTTCCCATGCTCACTCAAATGATCACACATGTTTACTTCTCCAGGAAGGAGCATGGGTGGGTGTTCTGATGAAGTTGGACAACTCTATCTCCACATTCCAATTGCTCCAGAGTCACATCATTTTCTTTGATTCATCCATGAGGGTTGTGTGTTCCAGTTCAGGACACTGATTCGAACTCAGTATTACATGGACAACTGGCTCCTGCTCACCTCTTCCTGTGCTCAGTCAGATGAATACATGTTTACTTCTCCAGGATGCAGCAAAGGTGGGTTTTCTGATCAAGTTGGAGAAGTATATTCTTACCCCTACACAATTTACATCTCAGTCGGGACCAGTTTTCTTCTCTTCATCTCAGGGATATGGAGCAATTAGTCACAAAGGCCCATACCTCTCATTTTCTCACTGCACGAGAAGTTCTATCGCTTTTGGAGATGTGGGCTTCCTATGAAGCTCTCATTCCCATGGGTCGAGCTCACATGCGTTCACTTCAGTAGACACTCTTCAGTCAGTGGAACTTTTCATTCAATCCTTTGGACCATCCTCTTACCTTTCCTTCTGTGTTCAGGGTCGACCTTTCTTGGTGACTCAAAAGGGACCAGACCATGGTGGGGTTACCATTCCTCCACTTTGTCTGGAGTTATATCTGTTCATGGATGCATCTTTGGTAGGTTGGGGGAGTATTTCCTCAATTCACAATAGATTTCTGGTCTGTGGTCAGTTGAGGAGTCTGCACTCCACATCAACACCCTTGAGCTCTTAGCAGTTCATCAAGCTTTGACCCATTTCCTTCCACTCCTGAGGGGTTGGGTAGTTATGGTACACTCACACGATTCCACTGTTGTCAGTTATTTCACCAAGCAACAGTGGAATTGTCTCTGTGTTTTTGGACTCCGGATCTTCTTTTCTGGGCCCACCATCACCTCCTGGTGGTCTTTGTTTGTCATATTCCTGACACTATGAATCTGGTTGCCAATTGTTTATCTTGTCTCAACTAGGTTCTCTCCACAGAGTGGTCCCTTCATCCACAGGTCTTTTGGTGGGTGTGTTGTCAAGTGTGAACCCCTCATATCGATGTCTTTGCCACTCACTGGAACACACTTTTTTTTTCTTTTGGTCTCCTGTTCCACACCTATCAGCTGTGGGAGTAGATCATTCAGTCAGGATTGGAGGGGACTTCACATCTATGCTTACTTTCTGATCCCACTCGTATCCAGAGTTCTATCCCTCATCCAGACAACTCCTTGTCTAGTCCTGCTTGTTGTTCCATTTTGGCCTGTTTAGCTGTAGTTCCCTCTACTTTGGACTTTACTTGTGAAATATCCCCTGCCCTTACCTCTGTCTCAATCGCTCCTCTGTCAACCTCGATCAGACATTATTCATCCCGATGTCGCCAAGCTTCATCTTCACGCTTGACTTTTGTCAGGTTCATTGCCTCAGCTCATGGCCTTACTCCTCGAGTCCTGTCTTCTCTTTCCCGAACCATCAGAACTTCATCCTTGACCATTTATCAAAGGCATTGGTCTGTTCACTGTGGCTTCTGTTCCTCCTGTTCTTCAGTCCCTCAGCATTTCCAATTCTTCACCTGGTTGTTTGACCAGGGTTTGTCCATTTCAACTGTATCTAGTTATCAGGCTGCCCTGTCAAACGCCTTCTGTTCCTCTCAGTTCTGTAAGGTTTTTCCCCTTTCCTGTTATTTCCCTCATTTTCCATTCCTTTCATATTGTCCATCCTCCACTTACCTTTGTTTTACCGGATTGGGACTTTAATGTGGTCCTATATGCCCATTCTTGTTCTCCCTTTGAACCTCTTGCTACGTGTTCCTTGTACCATCTTTCCCTTAAGACCTATTTCATCCTCCTCCTCACTTGTGGTTGTCATCATTTGGATATTTATGCCATTAATGTTTCCCTCACTCTTTACCATACCTTTATGTGATACTCTATCCTGACCAGTCCTTCCTCCCCAGTACCTATGCTGCCAAGGAAAGTGTTTTGGCTCTCATACCCATTTCTTGTGTAGTGATTCTACACACATCTGTTCACCTTTGCTAGGTTAAGTCTGATCACTTCCTTTCTTTTATGTTTTCTTTTTAGTTCCCTAATCGTAACACCTTTACAGATCTCTCCCTTGTGTCGGGTGTTGCCTAGTCAGACATGCTTTACCTCAAGCCTGCAGTAGTTTTCAGTAACTATATAATGCTCACTGTTGAGATAGGGTGTTTCTGTCAGACCACTGCCTGCTTACCCAATGGTATATATATATACTAGATATCAATCAATTTCAGTCTATGATGGACAATCACTCATGATGGACTTCATGACTAAAGCAGAAGGGGATATTTGCCCATCTGTGCCAACCCTTTGATAGTATATATCAGAGTTGGTCTGCTTTCAGAATAGGGAATTGCAGGCACCTGTTGCATAGTCTCCACTGTGATGTTCCTCCAGACACCCCCTTTCATCTAGTGGAGCACAGGAATCCTTACCACTCCCAGTTACCAGTTGCTGGGGTGGTGGTGGACCATGGAGGATTCCTCCTGAGTGGGTTTCCATATTTACTTTCCAATATTCATGTTTATCCACTCAGTGAGAATAGGGCTAAGCTGGTTAAACTACTTTTAGACCTTATTCAATACCTTATTCAATTAATCTGAATGTTTTTGCCCAGGTGTACTGCACTTGACAAAATCACTTACTCAGTTATATAAGGTGCTTAACCTGGATGTTTTTGCCCTATTGAACTGCTTTTGACACAATTACTAAATTAATGTATGATGTACTTCCCCTGGATGATTTACATGGGCAGACCGCATTGGTGTATGGTGCATTTCCCCTAAATGTTTTTGCCTTAGTGGACTGCACCAGACAAAATATTTTATTCATTTTATAATGCCCCCCCCCCCCCCCCCACACACACACACACAAATTAGTGTCTGCATAATCATGACTGCATGTAATGTGTCAAGACAATTTAATATTTGGCTTACTCATGGAACATCAATGCTGTAACTTAAGACACAACATGATTTACATGTCATAAGGATTTACAAAACAAGCTACTTGCAAAATGTGTGTCAACAGTAATTATATGGGGAAGCTACCTATATAGAGAAATGAATAAGTATATTTAATAGCTAATGTTAAAAAAACAAATATTTGATTAACACACCATACACATCTGTACACTTTAATGTTCGAGGAAAATTTAAACTAGTAATCCAAAATGAAATAGATAGATTATATCATACATGAACAATGTGTAAACTTTTCACTTTTTAACTCAGAAATTGTGTTTATTGTGTGGCCTCTCATAGTTTGTGATAATTTGCATTTTTGGACTCATTTTAAAACCACCTTTGGATTATAGTTTTATTTTATTTAAATTTAAAAAACTTAAAACATGTCAAACATAATTTTTATTAGAATAAAAAAATCTTAAGCTCAATTCAGACTTTTTCTGGAGTGAATTAAGTATATGTATGTCCGAGGTCCAACTAAAAATATTTGTATAACTTCTGTTTTGTGAGAAGCCTCAATGTGTTTTCATTTTTACCCATCAGCTATCATATTTTGCTATTTAAATAATAAGATCTTTTTTCTTCTTTTTTTAACAAAAGTTATAATGTGAGTGGCACTTTTTGTCTTTCAAACAGCACACCTGAATACAAGTCCTGGACTTCCCCTTTTAATATTCACAATAGTTGAACTGTTCTATGCAAAGTATCATATGTCCCTAGCTAGAAATGTTTGTTATGGTGTATCAGTCTGTTAGTTTTCCAATTCAATATAATATAACTTTATATCTCAATATAAACATATCTAACTGTTAATAAAATAAATTTCTGTCATCAAATAAATTATCAATATTTTTTATCATGTATATAGATTTTACTTTTGGTCACAGAAAAATTCTTCCAACTCATGTTCAATAAATTCATGTATATTTTATTAAGTCTTATCAATAACTAGTAAAAGAAATATAAAGAGTTTGTATTTGACTAATTCAGGTGTTTTGCTGTTACTTATTAAATTGTTAGGTTTGAAGCACGTGCGAGGAATTTTACTATTTGGGCCACCTGGTACGGGTAAGACACTAATGGCTCGGCAAATTGGTCAAATGTTAAATGCTCGAGAGCCGAAGATAGTGAATGGTCCCCAGATCTTGGACAAATATGTTGGAGAATCAGAAGCAAACATCAGAAGGCTTTTTGCAGAAGCTGAAGAAGAAGAAAAGAAAGTATGTAGTCTAATAGTAAAATCAAATTTTTTGGTCAAACATTAATATATATATATATATATATATATCAGATATGAAGTGTTTAAAAATAAAGATATGACTGTACTATAATACATGTTTTATGTTAAAACCTATTCTATTTTTTTTCTACCACAAAATTTTAATCGATAAATTACAGACCGACAGTCAGACAGACTCAAGTAATGGGCTCTGTGATAACAAAAATCACAAATATAAGAATTATAAAAGCATAGCTGCTAGAAGCAGGAGTTAATTTAAAAACTGAAAAGTGATTTATAGTTTTAGAAAACAAATTTATTTTTTTCAGTAAAATCTTTCCACTGAAAAAGTGTACAAACTTTCTGTCTTGATTGTAATAAAACTGAGTCATAATTTCAAGGAGCTTCTTTCAAGCCTCTCAATTTTATGTTAAAACACATTTACTTTTAAGTTAGTTAATATATATATATATTTATTTTACAAAAACACTTTCTAGTAATTAGTGTGGCATCACTGATTGCCATGTTGTTATATATATACAATACATACCATGTTTCTTTGGTAAAAATAGAGGTAAACAATTTTTTTGCCTGAAAAATTGTGATTTGTTTAAGTTTTAAACATTGAAAATTCATAAGGAAATTAAATGAAAATTAATGAAATAAAACATTATGCTTGATCAGTTAAAGTGCACATTATATACTGATCACATTGAAAGAAAACCAAAGCTCAAAAGGGCAAAATAATTTTAACAAAATAAATGCATACATAAATATTTGCCCCCCAGTGGCACAGCGGTAAGTCTGCGGACTTACAACGCTAGAAACCGGGTTTCAATACCCGTGGTGGGCAGAGCACAATGCCCTTGTGTAGCTTTGTGCATAATTAAAAAACAAACAAACAAACATAAATATTTATCTGTATTAATATGCTACAAAACTAATGTCAAAGACAAGGTTCTCTGACTCACCTTTTGCATTTTTCAGTATGCTATCTTTTTTAAGCTTGGATTTTCCTAACTTTTATAATTCATTTAATTTTTGGTTAACCTTATATCTATCCAAAAGAAATTATTTTATTTACTCCTTTTTTTCAGCTTGGCCCTAACAGTGGATTGCATATTATCATCTTTGATGAAATTGATGCCATTTGTAAAACTAGAGGCTCTGTAGTAAGTGTAGAATATTTTTAAATTTCAGTGAGTGAAAGTTTTAATCTTAACACTTCATTAAAGGCTAGACTAAAGTTTAACTATAAAGATACAAATGAAACAGCTTGTAAATATCCTTTCAAAAAGGTTGTATACAAACAAGTTTACCCATTCTCTTTATGTCCACATTTTTGTTGAGAGAGATAAATGACCCTCAGGTTTTATCTGTTATGAAGAACATTTGTGTTTGTTTACATATCCATCCCCTTCTAGATAGAGAAATAGGAAATTAAACTGTAATTATAAATGTATACTTCTGAAAATGTCCTGTTGAGCACAGCTGAGGTTGATATGAAGCAATTAATATTATCTTTTTTATAAATAAAGCATATAGAACTTATAATAATAATAATCTGTTTCCAGGAGCCAAACTAATTGTAACTTATTTCTTTCAACTGTGATAATCTTAACCTGTTTTATTTCTCTTATTGTCTACTGAACAGTAATCAACACAATCTGTGACCAATAAATATTTAAATTCATTCCATATTCTAGAGAAAGTTAAAAGAAAGAAATATATAATTACAAGAGTTCACTAATTACTATTGTTTATCATAATTTAAAGTATATACTCCTTATTACCAAAATACCACCATGTAAAATTTAGAAACTATAAAATCTTAACACATCTAGCTTTTTAACAAGTATTTTAATAAGCTGTTAATTTTTCTTTTTTCACAAAGGTTATAAAACATCCAAGTAAAATCATTCAAAACTTATTGAACTACAGTTTGTCCTTCTTGTCTAGGTTAAAAGAACTAGGCTTATGATAGTAACTAATGCAATAATGCTATAAGCCAGGAACCAGCAAGTTCAGAAAAGATCAACACAAGAGCTTTTCCTCTTAGGAATTAGTTGTATAAGGGTTATGTTATTTTTATGTAATTTACTTGAAAATATGTAATAATAGTAAATTTAAAAAGAGAAGTGCCTGTTGTTTGACACGTGAACCTATTTATCTACTGTGAAAATCCCAAGGAATTTAAAAACAATAGTATCTACCATTATGAAAACTTGTTACCCTATAAGTTGCATAGGGGAGATTAATCTAAGCCTAAGAAACGTGAATACCAGATAGAGGTCAGTTTTCATCACAACCAGGTATTTATAATTATTGTTACAAGAATTTTGTATCATTCACTGTAAAAAAGTTACAGAAAACAACATATCTATATTTTTAATGGCTAATTACCTTTGTCAGTTCTATTAAAAATTTCTAATTCTAGGATTTTTGCAATTACAAAGTAAATAAGTTGTAATTTTATTTCAAAGTCAGAAGAAATATATTCCATAAATTTCATTTTTAGGGTTGTCTTTTGAAAATATACATGAATGAGAAGTAATAAGGTGGTGCTAATGAATACAAGTTGTATGAGTATTTTGAGTTTTATAAATGTTAGTATATATATAGTGTTTATAAACATTCTAGGCAGGAAACACAGGGGTTCATGATACTGTGGTAAACCAATTGCTGGCTAAAATTGATGGAGTTGAATCACTGAACAATATTCTTGTTATTGGTATGACAAATCGACGAGACATGATTGATGAAGCTCTTCTTCGACCTGGAAGGTTGGAGGTTCAAATGGAAATAAGTAAGTTGATAAAGAAGTTGTTTTTTAGTAGGTCAATAGAGATTGGAAAATCACTGTGCTTCAGCAAATTCAGTTATCACTTTTAATAAATAAATTTATTTAATTTGATTTTAAAATATTTTGTCCTGAATGACCTAGGTCTGCCAGATGAACATGGAAGAGTTCAGATTCTTAATATTCACACCACACAGATGAAGACACATGGAAAATTAGCTGAGAATGTAGATATCAATGAATTAGCTACCCTCACTAAGAATTTTTCTGGAGCTGAGATAGAAGGCTTGGTACGTGCAGCCCAGTCAACTGCAATGAACAGACTCATTAAGGTAAGTTGTGTGCATCTACCATACTGTGATATTTACTAGTGGTTCTCATGCTTTAAGTATAGTGACAGTCAGTACGAAGTTGTTGGAGGCTGTAGATGACTACTTGTTTATTATTGGTTCTAATGCTTTAAGTACAGTGACAGTCAGTATGAAGTTGTTGGAGGCTGTAGATGACTACATGTTTATTATTGGTTCTCATGCTTTAAGTATAGTGACAGTCAGTATGAAGTTGTTGGAGGCTGTAGATGACTACTTGTTTATTATTGGTTCTCATGCTTTAAGTATAGTGACAGTCAGTACTAAGTTTTTGGAGGCTGTAGATGACTACATGTTTATTATTGGTTCTCATGCTTTAAGTATAGTGACAGTCAGTATGAAGTTGTTGGAGGCTGTAGATGACTACTTGTTTATTATTGGTTCTCATGCTTTAAGTATAGTGACAGTCAGTACTAAGTTGTTGGAGACTGTAGATGACTACTTGTTTATTATTGTTTCTCATGCTTTAAGTATAGTGACAGTCAGTACTAAGTTGTTGGAGGCTGTAGATGACTACTGATTTATTATTGGTTCTCATGCTTTAAGTATAGCAGTCAGTACTAAGTTATAGGAGACTGTAGATGACTACTTATTTATTAGTGGTTCTCATGCTTTAAGTATAGTGACAGTCAGTACTAAGTTGTTGGAGACTGTAGATGACTACTTATTTATTAGTGGTTCTCATGCTTTAAGTATAGTGACAGTCAGTACGAAGTTCTTGGAGGCTGTAGATGACTACTTGTTTATTATTGGTTCTCATGTTTTAAGTATAGTGACAGTCAGTACTAAGTTGTTGGAGGCTGTAGATGACTACTTATTTATTAGTGGTTCTCGTGCTTTAAGTATAATGACAGTCAGTACGAAGTTGTTGGAGGCTGTAGATGACTACTTGTTTATTATTGGTTCTCATGCTTTAAGTATAGTGACAGTCAGTACTAAGTTATAGGAGGCTGTAGATGACTACTTGTTTATTATTGGTTCTCATGCTTTAAGTATAGTGACAGTCAGTACTAAGTTATAGGAGGCTGTAGATGACTACTCATATATTTGTAAATAAGAATCCATTTATGGCTCTTTTTAAATGTATCTAAATACTATGAGTTTAAGTTATGAAAATAAAAATTATGACTAATAAGATATACACTACTCTCTAGAAATTAGCAACTTACCTAATTAATGTTTATAATGTGTACTGTGGGTTCAATACAATCAATAAAAATAGACATTTAATGGTTTGAAATGTCAATGTTTATACATCACATTTAATAGATGATAATATAGAGTAATTCAAAATATTTAATATACCCAGTGATGCCTTTTTTGATATTTTATTTTCAGTATGACTATAGAATCTTTCAAATTCCTTAACACAAACTTGAAAACCTATATATCAAATATATATTTATATATATATTTGATTTATGTAGTTTTTTTTGTAAGTAGTTGTAATTAATACAACTGATAATGTTATTTTTGACCACCTCTTTTCTTTTAGTTTAAAAATTAGGTTAAGAAAGAGAAGGTTTACTGCATTACCAAGGTAGAAAATTTTAAAAATGTACTCTCAGTTGTCCATGTTTTCCACACTTCTGTACAGGAAAACAACCATTATCTGCTGCAACCATTTTACAGTTTTATGAAAACATTAAAGTATGTGGCAAGTTCAGGTCAGATAAACTAAAATCAATAGAAATAAAATTAATTGATTTATTACTTAGCGCTATAGATTAGTGAGGTAGAAATATCATAATTACTGGCAATACATGTATCAATATAGAAAATAATTCCTTTGCGAGTTGTTAACGGATCTTATAGCCGATTCTTCAGAAATCGTTGTTTTACCACTTAATCATGGAGAACGTTATTCCTATCTCTTTCATTCACTTCCGACTTTCACAATCTAACCTTATCGTAAGTGTTGCTATGACAACCCGAAAATCAAAAAAGATAGAAAAAAACCTACAAAATTTGTACATGTTATAATAACTGTCCTGCAAATAATACAAGTACTCGTTTGGCTTCTTTTTTACAGTAATGCTTGGAGACAGCTTGAATGGGTAATGAAGAAAACTTTAATATAGGTTTAACATAACAGCAAATGTATAAAGTTTTGACAAGGTTTTGTCATCATTTAAACGGTCTCCAAGCATTATCAATGGAAATAGGTTCCACAAATTGAAAACTGTGCATTAAAAATACAGCAAACATCTTCATTTTATAATCAGAAAATACTTGTTGACATTTCAGGCTGCCAGTAAAGTCCAGGTTGACCCAGAAGCTATGGAGAAGTTGATGGTAACAAAAGAAGATTTCATGCATGCTTTGGAGAATGACATTAAACCTGTAAGTAGTATAAAAAAATTAGTTGTACAATGGAAAATTACTTATAAGTTTAGTCTAACCTGTTACTTAGCTTTCACAAGAAACAAATATGTTTACTCTTTAGTATAATGCCAAAGATTGTAATGTGTATGTACATATTAAGTCATCAAGAAATTAATATTGCGTTTTGGAACACTTTCATTAACCACTCCCCAAAAAACGTACATCACATATAATAGTGAAATGAACTGCATATATATCACACTAGTGTAGCCCATATAATGTGTAAAGTTTAGTATACTCTAATTTCTTATAGTGATGGTACATGACGAGACACACATTTGGCATGTAATGCTGTTTGAATACAAGAAGGGAAAAAATGTCTCTGTAGCCACAAAGAATATCAAAGAAGTTTATGGAAGTGTTTTGAACATTCGTAAGTGTCAACGATGGTTCAGCAAATTTCGATCAGATGACTTTAGCCTTAAAAACTGTAATGGCAGAGGCTGAGAGGTTGGAATTGATAT
>NW_013668241.1:143337-150298 GCF_000517525.1 Limulus polyphemus
TAATAAATTTTTTGATTTGATATATAAGTTGTTTGGGTTTTTTCATCTAAATAAAAGCAACATTAATTTCTTGATGACCTAATCATTTAGTGCCATTAGAATAATTTATGATGTAAAAGAGATGAAGATGACTGAACGGTATTGATTATTATCCATCTAGAAAGAATTCTGACTTTAACCAGTTGTATGAGTCTAAAGTTTCATTGACTAGAATATATTAAGAAAGTTAACTTCCCACAAAAATATTTTTATCAGTTGTGCCATACTGTTGATTTTTTCTTCTTTTTTTATTATCTAACATTTTTCTTTGTATTTATGTATCATTTCATTGTTATAATAGAAAAATATGTTACATTATTTTTAAAAGATTTTTTGGTATCAAAAAAAAGTAAATTCTCAGCAGAACTTTGTCAAGTATAATATGTTAGGGATTCTTCAATGTGTAATATCATTTATTTCAGGCATTTGGTACAAGTGCTGAACAAATTGAACATCTTGTAACACAAGGTATTGTCCAGTGGAGCACAGATATTACATCAGTTCTAGAGGATGGAGAACTCTTTATCCAGCAGGCAAGGTCACTCGATTCTCGTGGTGTTGTGAGTGTGTTAATTGAAGGTAAGAAAAGTAGAAATCAAATTTTATTGTGCTATTGGTCAAGTAGTTAGTAATTTAAGTAGGGAATTCAGTATTTTATGTACACTTTATAATTTTTTTTTTTCAAATATTAAGTACTGTATTTTTGTCATATACAAGATGTAAGCTATCAATATACCTTAATAGGCAGTGTGTCAAATGGTTTAACTTTTTTTATAATTGTTAATATCACAAACAGATATCAAAGGTTTTTCACTATACAGTAATTATTGGAGTTGGAAAACAATTGTATTTGGTATTTTGGGGGAAATCGTTATTATGAACAAAAGATAAAATAATCATATGTATCTATAAAATTAAAGCCTGTGTCAGGAAATGAAAGGAACTAGCTTATTTATTATGTTTGTCACATTTTGTTTGTAGTTTAAGAATATTTTAATGTTTTAGTCTTACTTAATCTACTTGCAGCTTTACTGAGAAACCATGTCATTGCTAAATTCATTCACTTACAGGTCCACCCAACAGTGGTAAGACAGCTTTAGGAGCTAAGTTAGCTCTGAAGTCAGATTTCCCTTTCGTCAAGCTTTGCACACCAGAAGACATGGTTGGCTACACAGAAACAGCCAAATGTCAAGCTATCAAGAAGGTTTGTAATGAGTTCGTTTTGTTGGTTAAAAACTTGCAATTAAATAGATATGTAATACTAATCACATATTTGGATGGAAATTGGATTTACCCTTTCAAAACTCTCAATTTCTGGTCCTTCTACCAACTGAATGTTATCAAAAAATTATAAAATTCAGCTAGCTTCTGTTGAAATGAACATTAATTATACCATGAAATTTCTCAATATTACAACAGTATACATTTTGACTAAAAATTAATGCATTCTTTGTGAATTTATTTATCCATCTTTAATCATTACGAAAACTTTAATGAGTACAATATACACAAAAGCCTTTGTTAAAAAACACATTTAGCAAAAAAGAAGAATGCTAGATCATGACTGGTTTTAACTACATTTCAAGTTTGGCTGAATTCCATCATCCATAGCCAATTTCCTGCTTACAGACTGATGGAGGAGCAAAGTATATAAAATCATCATTTAATAAGCTCAGTATATATATATTGCAAATTTTAATACTCTTAAAAACCATAGCTTGGGTATCTTTAATATAGCACACTTTTTAATTTTTTGAAAAACAGACTAAAGAAACTATGTCCTTGTTTTCTGGTAATTCTTTTTGGTGTATTTCAACAAATTATGATTTTAAAAAGAGTAATTTTTGAAAAAGTTTTGAATTAAAGAACCAAATACATGACAATTGTTTGAATAAATTTCAGTTCTAACATTAGTGTTTATAAGGGTAATTGAGGAACACTTAGGTACTGTGATATTTATATACCACCTGTGAATAGATTTCTAATTTTCTGTATATTTTGAACTGTTGTGGCAGTAAGTTCTGTATAATCTATTATAATATTTTGAACTTGTTTTATTTCTCGTAAGAAATGCACAGGTTATGTTTTTTTATGGGATAATTTAGCTTAAATGTGTTAAGTTTAATCATTTACTTGAAAACTGTTAAAAGAAATGATAAAGTTTTTTTGTGTGCATTTAAGATATCTATATGTGTGAAATTGAACGAGATATATATTTTGTAAGTACAAAATTCCAGGTTTTCGATGACGCTTACAAATCGCAACAAAGCTGTATTTTGGTAGATAACATTGAGAGATTGCTTGGTAAGTGAATGTTGAACTTTCAAACTGTAATATACTTAACATTAAAATAGCATGTAAGATAAAATCAACACCTAAGGGATTAAATTCATATTTGAAAAAAATGTAACTTTTCAGTGATTCAATTCTGAGAATGTTTTCTCAATTTATAGTTAAATTTGACTTCATTCAGCCTAGTACATAAAACCTGCTCTTGTTTTCTGTGTGTCTAATTATGTATTTATCTATGTAACAAATATATACATTTATAAATCATTCTTAATCATTAGTGATACAAGTTTAAGCTTGATATGCATTCTGTGCTGCAACGATGTTTCCTTGTTCATGTACTCTTGTCTGTGTACTGTGATTATATATCATTATATAGAGATTTGTCTATAACCTTTATAGTCACAAGTGTTAAATTTAGCGATAGCACAGGCCTGTGAATTTAACTTCATAAAAGCTGTTTTGGTTCTAATAACAAATTTTCCATAATTCAGCTACACAGATTTCAAAAATAATATTCATTTTTTTCTATCTCGTAACGATTTTTTACAAATCGGGAAGAAAAAAAAACCTCTTTATCAGATCAAATTATTATTTCGTTTACCACAATGAACATTTTTTATTAGTACGTTTGTTAACAAAAATTCAAACAAACTGAAGAAAAGGGAAGAACATTGATGTCAAACGAATATGCATCCTCATTCATCCTGATTTTTCTTCTGAAATCTACATCTTTTAGTCTCAAGTCTGTGTGTTGTTGTCTTTTATGACATTTTGTCGAAAATCTGTTAGTGATGGAGAAAAATGGATATCGTTTTCAGATTCAGTGTACAGCAATTACTGTAGAACATGAAAAAATTTCAAGACAATAAAATCATCACAGGCTTGTGTAATTAATATATTATTGAGCTATTGAATTTCATATCTTGTTTGATAGCATTACCTTAAATAATTTAGTTAAAATTGTCATGTAATCCTTAAAATTAAAATAAAAGTTGACATTTGGATATTTTAAATAAATAACATTATTATTGGCACTTCTGTTACATACAGATCTGTTCACAAATTCATGTTTTAGGCCACTTCTAGCATCAAGCATGTAAAACGAGTTATTTCAGATGACAGTTTTAATGTTTATCTATTACAAATGTAGTGCTAAAATTTACATCTTTAGATCTAACCTCTGGATCTTTGTTAAGTAGAGGTTGTTCAAAATAACATCTTTAATCTAAGGAATAATATTGATAAATTTCTTTAGTGAAAAATCACACAGTTACAAACATTTTTGAACGTATGTTTCAATTGAATTTAAATTTGGCTGCATACAATCGAACTGTAGTAGTAGTACTTCTCGTATGTAAAAATGTCTTCTGCATTTGTAATAAGTATGAAAATTACTTCAAATGTTTTAAAAACAATAATCAACTTACTGTTTTTTACTTCCTACTTGAAGACTATGGTCCAATTGGTCCTCGTTATTCTAATCTAGTCCTTCAAGCTCTTCTTGTATTGTTGAAGAAAGACCCACCAAAGGTATTTTCAGTTCTTTTTAATACTATTACCAGACTTAAAATCTCCAGATCATAGGATTAAATCAAATACTGTATTTGTTTGTTGAAGTATTCTTCATTGATTATTCTATTTCTAGATAAACAAGGCAAAAGAAAACTTTTTTATGATGCTTTAAACATTTTTGAATTCTTAAAATGTATGATTTTTTAAGCCTTAATTCCATTAGACATTGACAGTAATCAACAGCTTTGATAATTCATTAGTATTATTTCTTCCAAACACACATGATAATAAACAATTTAAGCACTTGAGCAATATATATATATATATAAACAATTAAAAGGAGTACAATGCTAAAACAATTATGCAGTAAATAATTTATCAAAAACAGGGACCAGGCCTAAAAAGACTACATGCTTTGATGTTCTAGGCCACCGTCTTCAGAACACCAAAACATGTAAAGCATTTTTAGGGCTGGGCCCTGCTTTTTATAAATTATTTATTGCGTAATTATTTTGGCATTGTATTCCTTTTAATTATATAAACAAAGACATGGTTAGAATATATATTAATATACTACAAACTTGTCATGATTCATGTATTTGTTTGTTGTTTTAATTTTTCAAACTAAATCACGAAGATACCAAGTAATTGTATACTGTAGAGGTATTAATTAGTCAGTTATTTCACTTCCTTTTCTTAGCTTTTGTTGTAGCAGTTGATCATTTGGTAGCAAGATTTATTAAGTCATTGCATAAATTGTGAAACTTGGTTGAATTATCTGTGAACTAATTGAAATGGGGAGTTTGGTTATTTTTATACATATCTTACATTTTGTACTATTTCATGTTACTCAAGTTATCCAAGATGAAGCTGAAAAGCAGTTTAAACTATGGTTTAAGGAGTGTATAACTAATATATTTTAGTGTAAAGTGTTATAATTTGACAATGAAGCATTAATCATAAAATGTATTACATTTTTCCTTTGAAAGAAATAAAAAGATTAAAGTTGTACTTTTTATTTGTTTCTTCCAGAGATGTTGAACTTTTGTGTATGTTTTAACAAATGTGTATAATATTTAAGTTTATGTATATTTACTCATAAATTAACACTAAAGTGATAAGTACAGTTTCCTCATAGCAGTTTTCTACTTTTCCAGCAGCTATATATCGCATAAAAAAACAATAAAACCCTAACACTTATGATAGGTAGGTCTGTCTTTTTGAGGGGTAAATTCTGAATGGTGAAATGAAATGTAAAGAGTGAACATAAGTTGAAAAACATAAAGTAAATGTGATTAGGCAGTGTGGGCTAAAGTCACATGTTAGGGCACAAAGAACAATTTGAAAGTTGAGTATTTGTTATATATATATATATTTCTTTTTCTATATACAAAACAGACAGTAACATGAATTCATACGAAATTAAACATAAACTTGTAACTAATAAAAGACATTGTAAACAAATTAAATCATTCTTATTAAATCTAAATATATAAAGAATGACCTTTGACCTTTAACATAATTTCTTTCAGTTAATATTAACTTTTGACTTTTCAGTTACTACCTTTATCTAGCTGTCTTTTTTATTTTACATCTTTTAAATTCAGTAATACAATTCTAATATTTGACTTACTCCTTATTTTTAACAAGCATGTGATTTTTTTCCTATTATGCTTTAGCCTATAAAAAGTCTACCTGTTTGAAGCATTACAGTTTCTTTTTCAATGTGATTTACCAAAACTTTTTTTATCCTCTGTTTTTTAGTAACATGAACAGCTATATATTGATAATCCTTATCCTATACCAGATAAATTCAACAGTAAACCAAACTAATAATTATATTTCAGCTTACAAAATAGCTGGACATTATTTTTTTTTAAATTGCAAGTTTGGAGTAGTTATTGCATCAAATCAGTTTCAAGAAAGCAATTTTTATTTAATTTGTGAAAGACTATCGCATCAAAAAATTGTTTTTCTAGTTCATCACATGTGAGGTATCCACAATAGTAGTCTTTGTTTATTTTCAAGGGAAGAAAATTGTTAATCTTCTGCACGACTAGCCGGAAATCAGTCTTAGAAGAAATGGAGATGTTAACAGCATTCACAGCGGTGCTTCGGGTACCCAACTTGAGCTTGCCTGAGCAACTGATGACAGTGCTAGAGGAAACTGACTGTTTCAGCAAAGAAGAACTTTCCAAGATTGCCAAAAGAATTGACGGAAAAGGGTAGGTGTTTAACACAGTATTAACAGGCTTTATAGTAAGAAAAGTTATTTTAACATTTAAGTTCATTCAGTATTGAAATCAGTTTGTAGTTTTAATTCAATTAATCTTTAGAATTAATATGTTGTTATAAAATGTTTCAAGCTATGAATCAGTTTTAACTTGTCTTAACCAGTAAAGCAGTTTCATATAATTTCAGATTCTTTGAATCTTAAAATATATACACAGCGTGGTCACAAGTAAATAGACACCACCTTTTCAGAAAAAATGAAGTTTTTCAGTCATATTCACATGAATTGATATATTTATAATTTAATTAATATCTAGTAGATCTTCCTTTCGCTTTATGGAGTTTGTTGATCCTTTTGGGCATCATGAGAATCATCTTGCCAATTTTAGATTGTGGGATTTTCGCCCACTCTTGCTTCAAAACTTGGAGTAGATCGCTCTTCAAAGTTGGTTTTTTTGGTTGTTTCTTGACTTGCCAGTCGAGTATGGCCCAGAGGTTTTCGATGGGGTTCATGTTAGGAGATTGTCTCGGCCAGGGCAACTTCTGGATACCATTTTCTTCCTGCCGCTTTTGGGTGTGTCTAGCAGTGCGACACTGTGCTCCATCTTCCTGGAACAACGTTGTGTTCTTGTCCACGAAACCCGAGGAATACAGTGGCATGAGTCCTTCCTCCAATATTTCGACGTATTTCGCAAAATTTATGTTGCCAACGCACTCTACTAAGCATGATCTCTTACCAACCCAAACAGCTCCCCAAACCACCATGCTTCACAGTTGGCTGCAATCTGTTGAGCCAAAGCTCTTGGTGAGGCATACTCCAGACCCATATCCTTCCAAAATTGAGCGAATCTTGATTCGTCTGAGAACAATACGGTCTTCCAAAAGT
>NW_013668241.1:151274-158830 GCF_000517525.1 Limulus polyphemus
AAATTATTTAGCATAAATCAGTTAAATGACGAAAAATTAGGTGTCTATTTACTTGTGACCACTCGGTGTATAGTTTCAAGTTGTTTTTCTCATAGCAGGTTGTCTGTCACCACAATTTCTATCTGTTTATTGTTTCAATTGTATCACTTTTTTTCCTTATAGTTCTTAAGAAAGGGAAGACTGTAAAAATAAAATTTTTATTAATAATATTGATAATAAGCATAAGACATTGTAGTTCCATTGTTAATTTGGAATGGCTTCAACTATTAAATACAGGGTTGAAATAACTTGTGTATTGGTAGCCTAAAGCTTATTCAACCTTTTGCAAAACAGATTGCATGTTATGAATTAAAGAAGAACATACAAGATTGGTCAAAATATAGTCAAATTGTAAGGTTTTGCTAGATTTTTCACACATACACATTAAAAAAATCTGATTCAATGACTATGTTAGCCTTCCAGAAAAACATGCATTAACTTGTTTAATTTGATTGAAATAATCACTTCTAAAAAATAAATATGAAGCCCAGTCTGTCATTTGATTCACCTCTTGTCACTGAATTATACTACCTTAAAGGAATTTCACCCCACTTCTGTAACCTTGGACAAGGACAAATCAAGAGAAAAAAATTAGGCTTCTTATAATAGATCAGGGCAGAGCTGTATTTATACTACTTAAGGATCGAGGCGCAAAGACAGACTGAAGCCCCTTAATTTAAACTTATAATTCAGTTATCCACTTGGCTAAGGTTGATGTTTTAAGGACAAATTAGCCTTTTAGACTACCCCATTGGCATTTAAAAATAAATTTATGCAGGCCAAATGATATTTGGTTTTTTCAAATCTATTGAAGAAAATGAATAAATAAAGAAAAATGTGATAATTAGAAGATTTATTTTTATAATGCTCTCTATTAGCAGTGTATTTTATGATGCGACTAAGAATGGATTATTTTATGTTCTTTTCAGGTTTAGAATCTAGCAATATAAATTCTGCTATTTTATTCATACACATGGCAATAACCATTGTCGTTTGCTTCCATGACTGCCTCTGCGTGCATTTGCTTTGCAATATATATTGGTACTCTTTAGGATCTTATGTTAATCTTTTGGAATTAGTGGCGGCTGTACCATTAAGGCAAATTAGGCATCTGCCTAGTAACCCCAATTTCCTTTGGGAGGCCCTGCGTGTGACAAATTATTTTTAAATATCTACTTCATTTAAATCTCCACAAAGGTCTGTTGACCCATACGCATTATTTGTGCATGAATTTTATATCAATGGATAGGAAATTTTTTTCTTTTAAGCAGGTGTCACATTTTCACAAATAAAAAATCAGCATAAGCTACAGGACCCATGAGGCCCCATTTTTTGTCAAGGCCCCCAGCTAGTGCCTCATGCACCTGTGCATAAATCTGGCTCTGGTGGAGTGTATATTATATGTATGATAAATTAGAAACAGAAGTAAAGTGTTGAATTATTTATTTATATGTATGATGTTTTGTCTTGTACGTGGCAGTGAACTGTGTATATATATATATATAACATTGATGCTACTAACTTATTTTTCTAAGTTATTCAGCAGACAAGCTGTTTGAAATATTATAAATAAATATGAAGAACTTGACTGATATTAGTTTAGTTTGTTAATAGCATATTTTTCACTTTACAATTGCCTTTAACTATTGAAAAAACAAATTCCATTTTTACATAAGTTGCACAAAAATCTGTCAGTTGTACAGTATATATATAATACCAACAAAAAGATAATATGAAAATAATATTACAGGATCTGGATAGGAATCAAAAAGTTGTTAGCTTACATCGACATGGCTCGTCAGGTAAGCTTGTCTTTTTGTCATGTTGCATTTATCTTTGAATAAATACTTGTTTATTTTGAAGGGTCATTGTTAATCTTAAAAAATTAAGAAAAAATATACAGCCTTTTCAGTTTTATCACATTTTATTTACATATGTGAAGCTACAAATTTGGGAATAATTATTTGGTTTTACTTGATAACCTTTGAGTAGTTGTATTTATATCAAAATATATATAAAACAAAATTGTTTAGTTAATTTTCTCATTATTGAAAAAATTGAAATAATATTTTAATTTTAATATGCAAATGTTTTTAAACATCTCTATTAACTCTTTGTCATTTTTACCCTAAAAAATAAAGCCTGTTGTTAATTCCTTGTTAAGTCTTGATTTTTATTATTTTATTTGTTATTTTCATAAGGTTTATCTTAACCTCTGTTAAATTTCAGACTGACAAAGAATATCGTGTCATCAAGTTTATAACAAAACTGGAAGAAGAAGGAGCTATACTTCTTTAATAAATAAATTCCATCACAAATGAGGACTTTTAATTCTCACATTCCATTGTTAACACTTCTGTTAGGCTATAATATTACTTGTGAATTGATTTCTTATTCTCTAATTAGCTTATAAAACCATGCCTACTTACATGTATTTAAATTTTTCCTATTAGCTTGAAAATGTTTATAAACTTGATTTTCTTTGATATAAACAGATTTGTCTAGCAATGTAGTCATACTATTGGATAGTGAGTAGGAATAAAACATTCTTAAAGTTATGATTTTTTTTTCAGTAAGAAAATAGTTTTAAATCCTTAACTGGTACATTTACAGGAGCCTTCAATCCATCTGAGAAGTTTCTATTGAAAATAAAAGTTTCAATAATACTAGATTTTCTCTAATGCTGTAATACAATCATACATAAGTTAAAGAACAGAAATGATTTGACATTTTAGTGATTTTCTATTCTTATCCTTAAAATACTTATGTCTAACTAGAACAGTAAGTACAACTTGTGCATATGTTTTGAGAATTATAACCAAAAGTTGTACTTCTTAGAAAAAGTTGTTTGAGTCCCAACATTGTCATTAGGTGTCTCCTCTACAAGTTTTTTTCAAGTACTTATACAAGTTGTATAGAAAATACTTCTGTTTTAATAAGATTTAACCCTAATGGTAAAATATCTATTTGATACTGCATTTGTAAAGATTCTTTCAAGTGTCCTTTTTTTATCGTGTAAAATAAGTATGCATTTGTTGATATTTATTACAATTTTCACTATGATTGCAATAAAAAGCTTGTTGGTTAATCGAAAAGCTAAAAAGATGTTGTGACCATTATACTATAGTTCCTACATAGTATAAATGTAAGCAAGCATCAGGTGAATAACATTATATATGATATTTTTTCCTGTAAAGTAAATTCTTTTTTCACAAACTTTGATACCCATCTTCTTTTTTTAGGCATGTAAGATATTAGGTTTAATGAGGGGTTGATTATTAACATAGGATGTAAAAAAAATCCTGTAAAATTACTATTTTCTTTTAATGTAGCCAATACATAATACTGTAGGTAACTTGGGAAATACTGTGTCAAATATGTTTTATTTATGTAGAGAAAAGGATTGCTAAGGATTCCTGTGTAACGCTTGAAATGTTCCATGAAATATATATGTGTGTATATCACTGTTTTTTGGTATTAATGTTTGACGCACATGCAGAAACAAGAGACATTATGGAGCTCATCAGGTATAAAAATCTTGTTGTCCCTTTAGGGCATGCTAGTTATCGCATGATTCTTGTCCCTTTAGGGCATGTAGTTATCACATGGTTGTTGTCCCTTTAGGGAATGCTAGTTATCACATTTTTGTTGTCTATTTAGGGAATGCTAGTTATCACATGACTGTTGTCCCTTTAGGGCATGTAGTTATCACATGATTGTTGTCCCTTTAGGGCATGCTAGTTATTGCATGATTTTTCAATTACATTGTTGTAATTCTTTTTGTATAGTCATCTAATTTTACTTCTTGCTTTCCTGTTACAACCTATACACATACCTATAACTTATAAATAGCATTCATGTTATTAAATTAGGTGATGTAATCATAAGTATTATTTAATATAGAATAGTCTGATCATTGCAGTGTGTTTGAACTTACTACTAATGTCAGAACACACTTATACAGGCACTTTTTATTGTAGTAAGATACATTCTTATATAAGTCAACATAGTTTTTACAACAAAGCAGAATTTTTTCTTGCTTGTTAGCTATCAAAGTCAAAAGATGATAGAGGGATAATTCTGACTTATCTAAAAAACTGATTATAAATATTCTATGTTCATGTGCTTATTGTGTCGTGTAATTCATAAGTGTTTGTGATTTGTATTTCTTCATAAATTATCCAGAAAATGTGTAATAATGTACAACATAAACCTATGTTATTTATTATAATATTTTCTGTTTACTTCCAGTCTTATTTGATGTGTTGTAATTCTAGAGTTTAGAGATAACTCTTTTTTTTTTCTTTTTTGAAATTCTTTTTATCACACTTCAGTATGAAATACAGGGAACAATAACATGAATATGTTGTAATGTAAACATTCCATTATAATAACATCTAGGCTAAAAAAGGTTACCATATAGTGAAAGAAAGTCATTTGCTGTTCTTCTTTTTCATTACCTCTTGCAATATGTGGTTTTTTTCCTGTTGATTTGATGAAATGTTTTTCTTTAAAACATTATCAAGTTAATATGTTACGTAGCAAGTGCATGTTGTGGTATGTAAAATAATGTTATGTAAGTACAGAACAGGTTATAAACATGCTGTTGGATTTTCAAGATGTGCAGAAGTGTACAGTAGCTTTTAAACACTAAAAATTACATTCCGGTGTATGATTTTAGTTGGACAAGTTATTTTAGGAAATTGATAAACACCTGTCATTCCTTTTGTTTTCAGCAATATTTACTTAAACAATAAACTGTCATAATTTAAGAATTGGTGGGTAATATTACATGACCATAAGGTTTAAAAAAAAGTGTTTGTAGAAAATAGAAATTTGAAAATCCTAAGTAAATCTTTATCATTAAAAGTAAATAGCAAGTAGTTAAGGGAAGATGCTAAGATATCATTTATGAAGTTCATAAATATAATGTGATAGCCAACATTTAGTGTCAAGTAAAAACATCTGTTCATAATAGTTTATATGAAAAGGCTAAAGATGTTGTTAAATCCTTTGATATTTATATTTGTACTGTGATTTTCTGACTGACAATTTATTAATGTAATTAACTAGCTGTATCAACATATTTATTGGTGTTGTCAATGTGCAAGTTCTACTGTTTGGTGTGACCTTGCTGTGTATATTTACAGAATTTAGAATTAAATATAAATTCATGACTGATTGATTTGCTTGTGGTGTTATCATGCAACTAAATTTATAAGTACATTTACAATAATGAAAATATATGTTTATTTGACTTAAAACCACAATTTTATGTTCTATTAGCCTAGTTGTTTTTACGTACTTTCCTTTGATTGTGGGCCTGGCATGGCCAGGTGGTTAGGGAGCTTGACTCACAATCTGCGGGTCACGGTTTTGAATCCCCATCCCACCAAACATGCCCACCCTTTCAGCCGTGAGGGGGTGTTATAACGTAACGGTCAATCCCACTATTCATTGGTAAAAGAGTAGCCCAAAAGTTGGTGGTGGGTGGTGATGACTAGCTGCCTTCCCTCTAGTCTAAATTAGGGATGGCTAGCACCGATAGCCCTCGTGTAGCTTTGTGCAAAATTCAAAAACAAACCTTTGGTTGTATTTTTCTAATTTTTGTTTTCCTAAGTTTGACAGAATCTGATGGTTCTACATTGACACATAATTGATCTATGCACTACCCCTAAATAACAAATGAGTCAACAATGAAGTCATAAATAATTCTTGTAAATGGAATTAATACAACATTGTTCCTGAATCTAATTTGAACATAACTTCAATTTCATTATTCTAGTACAGTCAGTAGAATTTAAACAAATCAAACTCAAAACACATTAAATATGGAGTTTTATTTTGATCAGTAGTTATTTGATGATAATTAAGTATAATACACAGTCGGAAATTACGACACAAATAGTTGTCTTGTAATGTGTACTTCAAGTCAATAACACATGCAGTGTATTAATAACTATTATGTCATGCCACATGTTGAAAAAACATTTCATAGTTAATAAAAAATGTGACAGACTTTAGTACTTTATTCTTTGGTGATTATCTTGACCAAAGTAAATATATGTCGAACTGATTCCCAAGGTGCTTCAAGTTAAGAAAAGCTTATTTCCATCTAGTTTTGTAACACCTCGCTTTTATGCCTTACCAAGAATCCGTGAACTAATTGTAGCCTTAGGCCTATTGTATCTAATGTAGCTACATTTACCCAGTATACTGCAATGTGCATTGCTCAATGGTTTTCTGTTTTCTTTGTAAAAATAAACACATTATTAAAACCTGCTAATACCTGTTGATACAAAGAATAGTATTAAGCTTAATCTTTCTCACCAGCTGGTATCGTTTTATATAGTTTCATTTTTAACTAGGGTTCTTGTGGAAGAAGCTATTGATCACTTTCAGGATAGATTAGTGTGAGTTTTTATCTCTCTGATTTAAAATGAAGCCATTATTAAGTTAATTAGAATGTATATTGAATTTTTTTAAAGTTAATAGTAAGTATTACTACAAAAATACTGGATTAGCCATGGGATCCTAACTTTCTTACCTCCTTTGCGATCTTTATATGGATAATTTTCAGTGCATTGTTCTTGATAATTCTCCTGTAAAACTTGATTGTTGGATTAGATTCATGTATGGCACATTTTTATTGTCATGGTATGGAAATGCTATAGTATATGAATATATCATAGGTTTCTTCTTTTTGTATTATTAATATTTAGTCTGAATTTATTCTTTGTATTTTGTGTGGGTGTGGCATGCAGGCATACTGTGTCTCCTACCATCTATGATGTAGTTTGTTTTGTTTTCCTAATTATTAATTATTTAGCTTTGGCATCAACATGTGGCCCAGGGTGTCTGATTTTATCTTGTTCTAGCCACCTCAACTCTTTGTTCTTTTGCTAAATGACATCTGCCAAAAAGATATTTCTTTGATTATTTAGTTTCATCACTTCACTTACTTGGGAAGTTGCGTGAGCTCGGAGGGAAACCTGAAGCGTGAAATAGATGCGAGAATCAGAGCAACCTTCCATGACTTGAGACATCTTTGGCGTCACAAAGGGATTTCTCTTAAACTTAAGGGACGGGTGTACAGGACCACAGTAAGAGCCGTTCTTCTCTACGGCTGTGAGACCTGGACCCTTCGAGTCGAAGATCTCGAACGTCTTCAGGTGTTCGATCGTCGTTGCTTGCGTGGTTTTGCGGGCACCGGAGGATCTGAAACTCCACGGTCCGTGATCGTATTCTAGGACCAGAGTCCGATTTAGGAACGCTCGTGAACTTGAGCAAACTAAGATGGCTCGGACATGTATTGCGTATGTCACCGAGCCGCTTCCCACATAGGACACTCTTTGCTACCCCCAATTCTAGCTGGCGTAGAGTACGTGGGGGCCAGGCGCTGACCTGGAGCCGTCAGATGAAAGGGCTTACAAGTAGATTAGCTTCAGTTGGCAGGGTTAGACTCCCTGGATGGGGTCTGCGCGACGCCGCAGACCAATGGCTGTTAACACTGCAGG
>NW_013668241.1:159163-167233 GCF_000517525.1 Limulus polyphemus
GTAATAATAATTCATGATTGTGTGGCAGCTAAGCATCGGTAGAATTATCGATGTACTGCTGTCTATGATGATGATGATTATTATTTAGTTTTGGCATCAACGTGGCCTAGGATGTCTGATTTTATCTTGTTCTAGCCACCTCAACTCTTTGTTCTTTTGCTAAATGACATCTGCCAAAAGGATATTCCAATGCTGTATCTTGAGCCTGGATTAAGCTAGTTAAAACTTGCATATTTTTTGCTGACTGAATTGTGATGTCAACTGAATCTGTTAGCTGACCAATGCCATGAGGGAACAGAGGTCAAAATGTGAAAAAGAAATCCAGTTGTTTTCTTTGTATCAGTTCACTCCCAGTTTTTACAGAAATAAAAAAATAAATAATTGTTTTGTTTTTCTGAATAAAATTTTTGTTTGTTATAAAAAAGTTTGTCCAGCCTGTTCATTTTCACTCAAAATAAACACTCAGTTCAAAGACATTTAATCGCAAGAAGTGTCGCAATTATTCCTGGTCGGATTCTGCTTTTATTATTTGATACATGTCAAGAAATTGGTTTTTAACTGAAAATGCCTCATGCAGATTTTCACATAACGTGGTTAGGAAAACAATTACGTTGATCTTGTTTAAAGTTACCTTTGTTCCTGTATCATTTTTAAAGTAGGTGGTACCTGCGGAAAACATTGCCTATAGTGGCCTTGTTTATCGATGTCAAGAGCAACGTCCTTCACTGGTTGTACAGGTAATATCCAATGAGGCACAGCCAGACTAGGTAAGTGTCAGAAGTGATATAAGTAAAATGTATGGTCAAATCTCGTGTTTGTGTTTAGCATAATAAATAAAGACTGTTTGTTTTCGATACGATATCTTTTCTCCTCTAACAAAAAGTTTTCTCGACTTATACTGCCCTCTCTCGGCGAAACGTTTCGCTCACAACTAGCATTGATACTCCCACTTATCGTCACGTATGTTAACATGAGATATCGTCATACTAACATGCAAATCACTATGCAGCAACCCTCCACCAACAGGAGTGCGACACTACTATCGTAACTAGCACCCCCTCTAATCTTACAGCACTTCTCGATTAGCAGTCTTACAGATCGGATGCGTTTCGCTTTGATTTTTTCGCTCAATTATCAAAGTTTATAGTTTCATTTTTTGGTTGTGCATTTTTTTCTCGGCCGTTAATTTTTCGAATTTTGTACGGTTCTGTCTTTATTTCCTGTCAACCCCACTCGTCATTTACGCGAAATTCCACGTGGCTTCTACCTTAGTGGCTGAAACTACTACAGCTGATTTGTCTGCCACTCCAGTGGCTTCTGAGCACGTTATCGGCTCAGGATGTAATGGCTGGTTCGCTAGAAATTAGTTCAATTTTTAGAGACTTAGGAGCACCTGCTGATTGTCCTCTTATACTTTAATGATTTGTCTGTACATGATGGTGAGGATTATAGCTGCCTAGTTCCTCTACCTGTGTCTCTCATTCTATTCCTGCTCTTCTTCGTGACGAGCCGTGGGGTCAGTTTTAGTGTTCCTTGCACCTCTCGGTTTATTGGGGTGGGGGGGGGGGCGAGAGTAGTTTGGGGACCAATTCAATTCAACTCGACCCCACGTATTTTGGACGACAATGCTCTAGCATTTCGTCATTCTGATTTCCCTCCTCAGGCTTGTAGAGTTTGTTGTAGCTTGTCCCTTTGTGGGGATCGAATCACATTACTTTGGTTATTCTGAATATGGCACTTTTGTTTTGTACAAGGTTGTTTTTTTTGGGGGGGGGATTCCCGAATCTCGGGAACCCAGGTTTAGGTCAGCCCTGTTGCTTAATTTCACTTGGCCTTATTTTTCCCACAATCCTTGTCCTCGTTCATCCTCCTGGTTTATTCTGGCCTCCAGAATGATTGCAGTTCGCCATTGATTCTGGGGGCGCTGTTTTCAGGACAACCAGCAATCTTGGTGACTTTTGGCGGTTCGATTCCACAATTTACACACATTCTTATTACTTCAGACTTGGTACAACAATGTTTTTAACTACTTTGCCCAAATTTGGAGATAATGCTCACAGACAATTGGGCTCTGAGGTGATCGCATTTGGTATGGTCATTTTTCGAATTTACCCCCTCCATTGGTTTCCGTCTCCTGCTTAAGTTTTTAGGAGGTGATTTGAGATTTACTTTGCCTGAATACCATCGTATGAGGAGATCCCTATATTTGAGGCTCTTATTCCCATCTGTTTGCTGTCCCCTTGAAGTTCAGGGATTGGGGCTCTATCATCACTCCATCAGTTCTGAACCATTTATTAGTCCTATGTTTCACCATGGGTTTGTAATTGGCCCTTTGTTGGGATTTCCTTCCACATTAACTTCTCCCATGCATTCGAACTTTCTTCTTTTGGTCCATAGGGGTTGTGTGTTTTCAATCCAGACTTCACCATTGAATTCCAGAAACAGTCATTTCCACCATGGCACAGATGTCTGTCTTCCTCACAAGCTGATCCTACGTTTCATACTCTTTCGTTTAGAAGTAGAGGCTCGGGTTGGGGAAGGTGGAAACGTTTTTTTTTCTTCACTCCCATGCAAATCCTCGTTCCCCTTGGGTTAGGGCTAGGACAACTCTGGTTTGCAGCCTCTCCTCCTCTACTTCTCTCATTTTGCACAAGGTTCTCTCTCGTTTGGGGACGTGGGCTTCTCAAGAAGCCCTCATCCCTATTGGTAATGTCATTTTGTGTTGTTTTCCGTGAGTTTGTTCATCCAGTGGAGTCTTGTTTGGAATCCCTTGGGGGCTCTTTTCATTCTTTCTTCCCGGCCAACTTAGCCTGTTTGGCTGAAATGGGTCAATACCTTTTGGATGTTCCTCTTCAGAGTCCATAATATCTCCTTTCCAGATGCTCTTCTTTCTGGTTGGAGTTATTTTTTGGGTGCTCAGGAGGTTTCGAGTTGGTGGTCTACCTCGGAGTCTTCTTGCCTTTCCTTTCTTGTGGGCTCCTAGCCATTCATTGGGCTCTGGTTTCCTTCCTTCTGTTCCTACAAGGATGGTTGGTGATAGAGTTTTCCAACTACTCTTCTCTTGTCTCGTGCTTCTTATGGCAAGTGGGCACTTGGTTAAATGACCTCTGGTTTAAGTCACTGCATTTAACTTCTTGTGCTAACTTGTCATATTCTGAGTGCCCTGTATCTCGTTGCAGACTGTTTATTGTTGCCCAGTTGGGCTCTCCTCTGTGTTGGAACATACACTGATTCTTTCCATGGTGATTACTCCCATTGTTTCTTCCTTGGTATCCTTCCACGTGCCATGACTATTATCAAATTCCATTTATGGTAGGATTTGCCAATAGATTTACCTGGCTTATTTTTCTTTTTTCCAGGTTGATTGTATTTTCCGTGCATTTCTCTTTGAATTTGTCTCCTTGTCCTGCCCCTGGCTGCTCGTCAATACTAGTATTTGAATCTAGTAGTTGAAACAAAAACTTTTCGAATTTACCATTTTAGAAATAAAAAAATATTTTATTAAAGTATTTTCCTGTAAATATTTCGTGCAGGTATCCTACAATTACATAATATCCTTGTGAGCTCAGGGATAATATTAAGGGCTCAATTCCTACGATGAGCACAGCACAGGTACTCCATTGTGCAGCTTTTGCGTTTAACAGCAAACGAATAAAAAAAGCCTTGTGAAAAGGGTGTCGTACTGTAAACTTACATTAATACTAATCTCAAGCTTAAGTCACATACCACAGAGACATATTTCATTAGCCTTGTATACGCTCAACAATGGTTCAGTGCCATAACCTTCCTGAGATATGAGTCATACCCACTTACAGTAATGGTACAGAAGTTTGCGCAAGATGGTATGAGCTCGGAGTCCCCCCCCCCCCGAATGAGCATGTGTACAAGGAATTTTCAATAACGTCCGATTAGAGCAAGTTACCTGCATAGATCAGAGCTGAAAATTAGCTCTTTACTTAAGGTATTTAATCAAATATACCAATATGACTAAGAATATTCAGAGTTACCAAATAAACTTAGAATGATCCCTGGTGTGAGTAATTCGAGACCGTGGAATATCTTGCGAGGACTTTGCTTTAGCTTAATGTTATAGTATGCTGTGGTGGTTAGGGCATTAGACTCGCAATATGCGAGTCACAGGATCGACACCCATCACTGAAGATGTGCACTCTTTCACCCGTCTGGTGTGATAATGGGACAGTTCTACTATTCGTTGATAAAAAGTTGTCGGTGGGTGGTGCTGACTAGCTGCTTTCCCAACTAGTCTATCACTTCAAAAATAGGGAAAGCAATAGCAGATAGCCCTTGAGTAACTTTGCACGAAATTCAACAAACATTATAGTATAGACAAAATTCGTCTGCCCTTTGCAGAATGCAAAGGTCTGATACCTTCTCTCCACTCCAACAGGCAATCATTCTATAATAACATTAAAGCTGGCTAATATTGAGTAATTCTCATTATTTTAGCTATATAGTAGAATCGAGAAAAGTCGGCAGCTGATATTAGAGACAGGAGTGAATCAAGATAGATGAAATGCACACAGTGTACACTCTTCCTTTTGATGAGTTAATTTTATTCTTTGCAATACACCTATCAATCTGTCATTTTTGTGGAGCTTAATTGTTGCCTATTGGCTCCAGTTTTACTTGGAAATATTACACACTAGGAATTTTGCTGATGTAATTAAGGGTTTTTGTGGAGTATATTTTGAATATGCTTCTTTGTTCAGTTAGTGTTTTTTTATATTTTGGAATGGACCACAGAGGACGTACAGTGGAGAAGATGAAGCAGCAGTTGAGTTGAACAATGATCTGGGAGTGTGGCGAGAACAAACAGAAAATTGTATACATGTTCTTGAAGGGTGAAGACTAGCTACAAGAAACCCCAGCTGCTTCAACGCGACATTTACAGGTTAAATCCCGCATGTAGGAGCACAGAATGGGCCATATTGGTAGTAATAAGTCTAGATGTCTTGAGGTTAATTGTAGTGTTTTATTGGACAATTGAAAATAAATTTTGAGACACTATCCATGGTCCCCTGTGACTAAGGTGCACACGGTAGACAAAATCCACGAAGAAAAGCTAAACATTAACAGATAGAGCAGCTAATATATCACATAAATCCTGTGGGTTATTAGAGCAGTCAGGAGTATTTCAAGGCTGGCTTCAAGACCATATCTGGTACTTCAAGTCGATACAGAATATATTGATGATGCATATCTCTACACAATGCAGCATTCCCTAGCTCTGAAGCCACTGGTTGAGGATTACAATATTAATTTAAAATCAACACATAGACAAAAATCGGGGAATTACTCAGTAAGGTTGTTTATTTGCTTGTAGGAACAAATGGCTGGGTGGGTAAGAGAGCAGAAATACGCCACTACATAGAAACACACGATTCATTTCCAATAAAACAACCACTGTGCAGGCTTTCTTGAACTGTGAAGGATGATACCAGTACTGAAATGGAAATGTTAAAGGATAGAATAATACAGCTCTCAGAGAGTTCTTGGTCATTACAAGTGACTATTTTAAGAAAGAATGAAGGAACTCTTAAATTATGCATGGATTTCAGGTAAGTAATTGCAGTAATACTTTTCGATGTCTATCTGGATGCACTAAAAGGTCTTTATTGGTTCAATATGCTAGTTATGGTTTTTGAACAGTTAAAATTCATGATGAAAATACGTCTAAGATTGCTTTCAGGAGTTGGGAAAGATTGCATGAACACCACAGCATACGATTAAATTTATTAACACACACACACATACACCTGCCACTTTCAAAAGGCTGATGGAGTTTCGGATTAGGGAACTGCAATTGGAAGGATGTCTCTTCTATATATGGATGGCATTTTAGCATTTGATTGCATGTTTCAGGCTACTTTTGTGGGCCTCTGAATTGTAGTTCAGTATACCAAAGTGAAGTTTTATAGTCAGTATGCAAAGATCTTGTACGATGTTACAAGTATTACAATGGCTAATGGCTAGACCCAGCCAGAAATGCCTATGAATTTTTAAAATCTGGAAGATATGATTGCACAAGGAATAAAGATTCTGCAATACTACAACTTCATCGTATAATGTCATCAAAATCAGCAGTGTACAAATGCTGATAGGGTGTTTCTTGAACCAGTGAGAGTATGGCAGTTCATTTGAATGTCCAAATCCTTGCATCATGCAACAGTCAAACACACAGTGTCATCAGTAACAATGAACTTATCACTATTGACAAGTTCCATGCAAGGATAGACACATAAATTATTAATCAGGAATAAAAATTGAAGGACTCAAGCATAATATTGGTGTTATTTGTTATGCAATGAGGCGAATTACTACATGAAACTTGACAAACATACTATTTAAGCACATACCATTTAGCACTTGCATGGTTGCATACATGTGCGAGATGGTGTGCTGTATCATCATTATGTGACATGCTGAAATGTAGTATCTGCACTTACGCATCTAGTGGACTCCAGAGCATTAAGTTAAGAGACACATTGAATATTGCTTAAGGTGAGGGATTCATCAATGTGTGGAAGTAATTTTCTGATCACACGTACATAAAGACACGGAAAAACCTTGTAGACATTGTGGTACGACGTACAATATCTTGAAAAAAATAAAAATGTCAGGGAGAACTTCGATCCAGCAGACAGTTGTAAGTTCTCAATTAGATGAAATTTCTCTTCATATAACTGGTTCTTTTCCAAAACCTGATAAAAATAAGCAGTGTGTGAAGGTCATTATTAGTTAATTCATAAGGTGGGCTGAAGCTTATCCATTTGCTGATACTTTAACACAGTCTGACTGAACAATGGATAACAAGATTCAGAGCACCTGGAGAAATCTTCTCTGATTCAGAAGACAATTCCGATAGCCAATTATTTGCCAAGTTGTGTATGATGCTGAGTGTGGTGAAAATGTACACTTCATAATATCATCCTCATTCTGATAGTTTATCTCGATGGATAATTCGATTTCTAAAATTATGAATTCTAAATAATCTGACTAATATAAGCATCTACCTTGTGTTGTGATGGAACATTGTACAAATGAGCAACAAATGGCTTGTTTTTCGAATCTCCTGATGTTCAGGTGAGACCTACGGCCCTCTATCCATTAAGAAGACTGCAACATTCAAAGAAATATGTGGTACCTTTGCATTCTGCAATAGCTATTGCTCAGGAATTTGTACATCAATAGTTGGATAAAGTGACTGTATGTCAAAAGATATGTCATGCTAAAGCAGTGGAAAAATTTAACTTTGAATTCGGGATTAGGAATGGCATCTACAGAACGTAAGCAACTTAGTTCTTTTATTTTAAACCAGTCTGTATCTCGTAGGTGAACTGCTTTACTAAGTGATTTATGAAATTTGGTAGTTGTGTGATATGCATGTGCACATCGAAAATGCCGACAAACTGAAGCTGTATGTAAAGAGTAGAGCTTCTTGATAACTGGTTCTTCAAGGAATCAGGTTGATAATGGGAGCACTTTGCTATATAACCTCTGTTCAGCTGATAAGGAGAAAGATGTTGCACTACCTATCTAATAGTGCATGAGGAATCAGAAAAGGAAATACCAGTAAAGTATCACTTTGACTGTTTTAATGGTCAGTCAAGATGCCAGTGTTAGCCTCCTAATCATTATGGCTGCTAATAACTACTTTACCAGCTATTAAGATAGTTCGTTTATTGACAAAGATCTGAAAGATTTAGTAGTTTTCTTTATTTGCCGAGTTATGGATTAGTGGTTTGTGATAGGATGTCCATAGGACAGTGATTGATTCATAAATCAATATACGAAAGGAAGTTATGATCCTTACTCTCTAAGCTATTAATCAATATTGAGTAATGAAATGATTGCATGATGTCTTGCAATAGTCACTTTCGCTGTCTAATGAGTTGTTGCAATAACTCTGTGAAGCCAGTACTTTTGCAATTCTTGCTCTCTGAGCATTCAAGCTTTGTTGGCTGTATAAAGTTTTAATTCTGTAGTGACCTTGTATTGTATTACAGTACGAATACATATCTGTGATTCTGGTGGAGCTATTCCAGTCTT
>NW_013668241.1:167674-169618 GCF_000517525.1 Limulus polyphemus
TTTATTAAGTAAAGAACTTGTGTCGCTAAAGTTTCGTCGGAACGAAGTTACGGAAAGTTAATTAACAAACGGAGACGTAACAGTATGTAATCTAAATTTATATGAACAGTAAATAGTGCAACTTTACTACTATTTATTATCCTGTTCACAAGGTCATTAGCTAAATGCAGGGTACTAGCACAAAAAAATTACCTGAATAAAGATTTATTTTTACTAGATACAGAAGGGTAAATCTGTTAGGCTTATAAATATTACACTTTCTTTTTCGTTATTTCAGAGCATTTCTAGGCTCGAACTTTTCCATTTAACGTTAAAAGTACCGAATGAAGTAAGTAATAGTTGTAGTTTCATTAATCATATTCCTAGACAAAATGAGGGACACCATAACACTTAGTCAAAGACGAGCAAACGGAAATAATTCAATAAAAAACTTCCATGGCTAGTAAAATAAAACACAATCAAAATGAAATGAAAACTAAAAACTTTAGCCTTCTGATAACTCAGAAATAAGCTTACAGGCTTATAACGCTAAACAGCACAGATATCCTAATCAGGCCTGTGTGCAGAATATTTGAAAGGGAGGTTCTAACTCAAAAGCCAACACGTATTGTGCAAAGCACAATCAACATGAAAAACATATTAATACTACTGGGGTTTGGGGGCATGCTCCCACCAGAAAAATTTGCAAACAATAGGTGCTATGAGATTAAACCTGGAAGCAATTTTGCATGAAATATAGCTTAAACAAGTGCATGGCTGTTCACATATAACCCAGAAACATCTAATGAAAAGTCAACAAATCATCATTCATTTGTAACACTGCATTTACAGCTAGACTTAAATTAGCATAAATATATACGTTTTATTACGGTAAAGTACTGTACTATCTACATGCAGAGTAATTATTAATTGTTAAACTATATTAGTAATTTAAATAACTCTGTACAACACTAGTATATTAGCTAATTCAATCATTGGCTATCATATACATACATGTATGCACTATTGAAATAACATGTTAGCATACTCCAGTAGTAAGTAGTAGTTTCACTGGTGATAGTGCCCCACAGTGGCACAGCGGTATGTCTGCGGACTTACAACACTAGAAACCGGGTTTCGATACCCGTGGAGGGCAGAGCACAGATAGCACTTGTGTAGCTTTGTGCATAATTAAAAACAAAACAAAACACTGTTGATAGCAATGTTATATTGATTATGTATTATAGCTAGAGCACTCAGAGTTTATTCGGTTTGTGTACACCTCAGGTAATTATTAAACCTGCGGAGAGAAGATGCAGAACGTTCACATGAACATGAATTTAATGGCAGTGTGGCAAAGAGTTTCAGTAACATAAAGATATTTCATACACTGAAGCACAGTTTTAAGCAGTCAGACAATATCTGGGGTCTGTTTGACTTGTTTTGATATATTATTTTGAAACAAGTGGACTGTGTTGCTGTTTGTTTATTGTTGAAATTTATTGCCAACAACTCACAGCCACCTACTGTAAAGAATTCGGCCTACAAAACTTGTCAGTAGCAATACGGCTTCGAGTTTCCAATTTGCATTCGACTATTCCAAGCCCAAAAATGCTAAACCTTTATCAAAAAAATGTAGACTATGTAGAAAACGTTAGATACCATAAGCAGCTGTGCTATAACTATAGAAGTATACTTCTTTTACATTACAAAACTAAGAGGTTCGGCCGAACTCCCCTCCATGCTAAAGTGTAGCTTTGCCCTTAAAACAAAGAAACTTATGCGTAATAAAAAATAAAAGTGAATATCATGTAAACTGAAAATATAATGCATAGACAAATGAAATGCATCCAGTGAAACTAAATGAAAACGTATAACTGAATATTATGTAAAATGCAATACAATACAAAATGTGAGACCTCAGATGTTGATGCATCATTGGTGATTAATACTGTTGCGTCATCG
>NW_013668242.1:0-3808 GCF_000517525.1 Limulus polyphemus
AAGTGTTTTACACTCACAAAAAAGAAACCTATCATTCTATATGTATAAAATAATAGGTTTCTTTATTGTGAGTGTAAAACACTTAAATACACCAGTCAGTTTTCCGTTAAAAGTTATCTATAAGGTAAGGCTTAAAAAGAAAGTGGAAGATTTTAAAATAATTTGTAGAAATAACAGATAAAAACTAAGCGACTTTTAAATGTCATGGGAATGCAAAATAAGCATATAATATTTTGATATATAATTTCAATCTCCAAATAAATGGTTGTGTCTACTTTGTTTTTGAATTTTGACTATCTAAATTTTCAGATTTTTACATTTTTTCAACAAATATCTCAGGATAAAAATGAATGTAAAACGGAACATTCATAGCCTTGTGAATGAGAAGTATTTAGGAAAATTTGAATAGTGTAGATCTTATGTACCTGCTGTGTGAGGGTGTATTCTATATGAAATTTTGTAAATAAATAATTGTCTGTGAATTTCAGAGAGTCAGTAATATATATATTTTGCTGTATCAGCTTCTCTGTGAATGAGAAGTTACGAAATTACTTTGAACTGAGGTCAGACTCGTGTAGGAAGTATCGGATATTATGAGCCAAAAAACTGTTTTCTTCCTATATCGATTCCGACTTTTAATTCGTTCTGTTAACATTATTATTAATTATTTTGTTTAATAATTAACAAACTCTAAAATAACTGTAGTATTTTAAAAAATTGCGTCTCGCAGTCTGGTGGTCGAAAGCTATCACTGAATCTGATGTATCTCTATTTAATCATAAGTCAGTCAAAATATCAGAACAATGTTTCTTCTAAAACACGTAAAAGTTATTATGCTCTGGTCTTTCTATTTTCAAATACTTATCAGACCTAAGTGTCGCCCAGAAATGCAAACAATTCTGTATTCTGTTTGAAATAACTTCATCAGCCATCTATGTATGTGTTCTGAACTGTTAAAAGAAGAAGAAACTTTTCTGACGAGTAGGGCTCTGTTTGATGTATATTCTTCATCGGCTCTTCTTCCATCTGCTGAGATGTTCATAGAAGTGACAGAATCCCCACCAAGTTGAATCATGTTTGAAATACCTTCTTCATCAATTCTCCTATGTGTTGTCCATAGAAATGATAAAATCCCCAAAAGATGGACCATGTTCTCCTTTTTGCAAATATTTAGTACTTCGAAGAGATAAAATCCACACCAACAAGGCCATGTTTAAAACATTTTCTTGAAAGGCTCCCTTTCTGTTAACTGAACTGTTTACATAACAGTTAAAATCCTCCTAAAAATGGGATCTTTAGAAATATCATCTTTTATCATATTCTATTATTTACCATTTATTGAGCTACTAAAAAACCTAAGTTCCTAACTCTGTTTTAAGTATATTCTACATCGCCCTCTTTCCCTTCATCCGATATGTTAAAACCCTCACCAAGTTTAAAATATCGCCTACATCAGTCCTCCTTTTTATCGAACTATTAAAAAAACTTTAAAATTTACATGAAACGAGGTCCTGTTTTAACTGTCTTTATCAGTCACTTTCTTTTCTACCTAAAAATGTGTTTAGAAAATCAGTAAAGTCTCCACCAGGAATGATCTTATTGATATAATCAATGTGCATTTGAAAGAATGGCATTACACGCTTCATTAGAAATCAACAAAACTTCTGACGTATAAATCAATCACTGTGTATGAGTAACCTGACTGAGCTTTCAGAGGGAACTTGTGCGCGTTGCTTTCTGTACATTGTGAAAGCTAGCTATTCATCATCGTAATATAAAGATTGTAACAGATTGTCAAATGAGACTTATCAATGGTCTTATAAGCTTTGCCTTTCCTTTTCTGGTGAAGCTCCGAGAATTTTTTTCTGAAGTTAAGAAGTCCCCTTACCGCATTAGTGGTTGTTTCCGTCAACAGCTGCAATATATTGTGTTATCTAGGGTAGTTTTCTTGGTTTGTAAGTTGTCCTGAACGTGATTCGATTGCTTTGTGAACAGAATAGGAGGCTGTGCACTAAAAGGTTCGGAACTCATCCAAATGTTATTTGTTACACTCATCAATATAGGTCACCCTCCTTCCTGCCTCTACTAATGGCAATTATTAAGATGTTATAACGTCCAACCAGCAGAAATTGAGTTCACGCCAAGTGGCCTTTTGTACAACTGCTCAATAATCTGCTGGATAACTGTAGTTGACATATTGTTATGCATTATTCTTTACTTTCACTGATAAGTTATTGGAATATGTAATTATTATTAGTAATACGTAATGGTAGCATGCTGAGTAGTAAGTGGGTGTTCCCGAAAAGAATTTCGTCCACATTTGGTTTTTATTACATGATTTAAATGATATTTAAAAAGTCAAAAAGCTAAATAAACATTCAGTAAAAACATTCGTAAAATACTCAATAACTTTTATGATGTGAACGACCCTTCTAAGCCGACAAGGCACAATTATAATTAATTATACCTGCCCTGAGACACTATAATTAGGACTATTCTAATAGGCCTAATACTAGCGCTTTACGACCGGTGTAATTAAAAATACTCAATAACTTTTATGATGTGAACGACCCTTCTAAGCCGACAAGGCACGATTATAATTAATTATACCTGCCCTGAGACACTAAAACAGTTGAACAATTATTAGTTATTTTAAACTGAAATAAAGGTTGCCGGAAGGATAAACTAGTTGTTACTTACTATTCAACCAAACAGTTGAACAATTATCACTTATTTTAAACTAAGAAAAAAGGGTGTCAGAGGATCAGCAAATAAATGTGTAATGTTACTACTGGTAGAACAGGACAGACTCGAAACTTTGAAATAACAATGTTACTACTGGAAGAACAGGACAGACTCGAAACTTTGAAATAACAATGTTACTACTGGAAGAACAGGACAGACTCGAAACTTTGAAATAACAATGTTACTACTGGAAGAACAGGACAGACTCGAAACTTTGAAATAACAATTGTATTAATTACCAGTTTACTTCAGTTTAAAGACATAGCATGTTAAAAAAATAGCTTTACCTCTCTAGGACCAGTACTGTGAATAATTTTATAAAATTCTGAAATTTCCCAAACTTTTAGTATTGAGTATTTTTAATTACAACGGTCGTAAAGCGCTAGTATTAGGCCTATTAGAATAGTCCTAATTAGGTTGAATAGTACGTAACAACTAGTTTATCCTTCCGGCAACCTTTATTTCAGTTTAAAATAAGGTGATAATTGTTCAACTGTTTGGTTGAATAGTACGTAACAACTAGTTTATCCTTCCGGCAACCTTTATTTCAGTTTAAAATAAGTGATAATTGTTCAACTGTTTGGTTGAATAGTACGTAACAACTAGTTTATCCTTCCGGCAACCTTTATTTCAGTTTAAAATAAGTGATAATTGTTCAACTGTTTGGTTGAATAGTACGTAACAACTAGTTTATCCTTCCGACAACCTTTATTTCAGTTTAAAATAAGTGATAATTGTTCAACTGTTTGGTTGAATAGTAAGTAACAACTAGTTTATCCTTCCGGCAACCTTTATTTCAGTTGAAAATAAGTGATAATTGTTCAACTGTTTGGTTGAGTGGTACGTAACAACTAGTTTATCCTTCCGGCAACCTTTATCTCAGTTTAAAATAAGTGATAATTGTTCAACTGTTTGGTTGAATAGTACGTAACAACTAGTTTATCCTTCCGGCAACCTTTATCTCAGTTTAAAACAAGTAATAATTGTTCAACTGTTTGGTTGAATAGTACGTAACAACTAGTTTATCCTTCCGGCAACCTTTATTTCACTTTTAAAATAGGTG
>NW_013668242.1:4657-7824 GCF_000517525.1 Limulus polyphemus
CTCTAAGACAGGCAGAATACGAGAATCCTCCCTTTATTTGCTCATACGCGCTTAACACGTGAGTCGTTCAAAGCAGGACAGATATGGACTCTTTATAGCTTTTTACTTCTGAAATCAGCGTTTTTCTCACCCTGTCATATAGGTTTAGGTCTAGATTATTGTATGTAGACAAATCAGAAGATGTAACAGAAAAACAGGCACAAAAGTCGAAAACTTCAAACTGAAGGTACACGTAAATGTTTAATGTACAAGTCACTAATGTATTCAATACTCAGAATTATGGGTAAAAAAAAAATCTTGATTTTTTTCGCAATATTTTGACAATATCTGCCATCACTATTTGATTAAATGAGAGTAAAAAGTAACGTTGCATAACAGAGTGAGACCGTCAGAAGTTTCTGTATTAAAGGATGATTACGTTGTACAGCATCCGGCTTTCAAACTCCCGTGACGTTCATGTCTGTATCAAAAACACCGAAATATTTTCATTTTTTTTAAGTTCTAAATAATATAAGATTGAGAATGTAAAGTTATACACATTTTCCTCGATCTATAACCTTAAAAAGTATTATATTTCTGTTCTTAATAATCACTCCTTTATTTCCATGTTTTATAAGTTATATTTAAGTACTAATGGCCAGAAACTTTGGAGAAAGAACCGCATATATCAATATGTTCTTGGTTGTATAGAGTTTCAACGTTGTTCTTGATTAGACATATTAATTATAGAACAGATACCGATTCAATTTTTATTTTCGCCTGTTACGACAAAACATAATGTTGAAAAAACAGAAGTTTCCAGTAGCACCGAAGCTTATTTGACTTCTTTGCTTTTTCTGCAGTGCCCTAAACTAGTCTCTTCTTGATGTCAAAACTGAGCTGTTTTTGATGAAGTATGTCGTTAGAGGGAGCCACCTACTGGATGTTACCTGATAATGATCTTCAGTCGTTCTGGTGTCATGGCAACAAGGTTCTTCTCCAGCAATGAGTTTCTCTTTTAATATGTAATGTTACATTTTTATTTTGTTGAAAAAGTTTTGCTTTATTCATATCTCATAAATGAATTTTAATTTAAAGTACACTTTTCGTTTTTAATCAACTTTATTTCCCTGCTTAGGTAATCATCGTAGGAGATAAAAAAGCAAACTAGTTTTACTTTGAAGGAGTTTTGGAAAAATCAGATTATTTCTTTGTTTGTCTTGTGAACTATGAGCAGTAGTACATATAATAAAGACAATATTGATTGGTCGCTTACGTACAAAACCATTACGAGTGTCTAGCAATCTAATGTTACTGGTCCATACATATTTTCAAACAAAAGTGGAACATGAGAAGTGAAATGATTTCCCAAAGTCACATAATTATTGTGTAACATCAATTCTTGAGCTGTGAATTTTAGGGATTGAAAATTATTTACTTTCTAAAATCAGTTTGTTACTAAAAATAGTCGTCAATAAAAAGAACCATGGTTTGATTACAAATGTGTACGTCTTGGTCACGAACGTTATACTGAATAGTGAAACGAAATAGTGACATATATTAGTAATGTTTTGTTTGGAATTAAGCACAAAGATACACAATGCTCTGCCAACCACGGGTATCGAAACCCAGTTTCTAGTGTAACAATAAGATATGCATTCCAAAGTAGAAAGAATGTTCGTATAATGTTGCTGTTTAAATGTCTGACTTAAGTTAATCTGAGTTCAATAAAACCTGTTGTAAGTTAAATTTCAGGGTTACCTAAAACACACAAACCGTTCCGTTTCGTATTCTCAAACTAATTTAAACGCATTTAACTATAATATTTTACACATGTTGGACAAGAGAAAATAATTTGAAATGTTTAATCTCAGAAGGCAATATAATGATAACTATGTGGTTTTTTTTTATAATTGATGGTAGCTATATTTATTACAGCTGTCATAAGAACGTATTTGTTAAACATAAAGCCTAACGAAAGTTTACCCCTTGTGTAACTGAGCTTATAATCTTGTTTATTACCGTTTTGCGAAATACAACAAACTCTAAATCACATAAAAAAGGACAAAATGTTTCGAAATATTGATTTCTTTACCCACAAATGTGAAAGCTCTTTCAGTTCAAAACAGACTACTTACAACTTAAACAAATTTATCATTGTACTCTTCAGTACGTCTTACAAAAATAGTGAAACACTTTACGAACTTATAAATTTCCAAAACTCTTTATTAAAAGGTTAAACACTATGGCTTTAAAAAAAAAACATGATTGAGTCATGGACAGGACATGGGTTTATATCATGGACAGGACAGGACAGGACATGGGTTTATATCATACCATCAGGAACGTGAAATAAAGAAAACTGAAAGCAAAAATGTGTCTTTTTTTTTACGGAAACATTTTAATTAAGGTGCAGTGTTTTCTTTTTCTTAGGAAAACTTAATGTGCTGAAAATCCATCTTTAGGTTTGCATTACATACAGAATAGTTTGAAATGCATCATTTACATGGATTCAAAAGGGATCAAGTTTTATCTCAAGTAAAGCCTTGGTTTGTAACGCCTTTGAAATATTTTTCAAAGGAAGCGAATTTACTAATGTACAACAAGAAAGTGATGGATAAAAGCATTGAAGATTCTTAGGAACGTGTGTCATCTGTAAACGAAGAACGTGTATCATCTGTAAACGAAGAACGTGTGTCATCTGTAAACGAAGATCATGTGTCATCTGTAAACGAAGATCATGTGTCATCTTTAAACGAAGATCATGTGTCATCTGTAAACGAAGATCATGTGTCATCTGTAAACGAAGAACGTGTGTCATCTGTAAACGAAGAACGTGTGTCATCTGTAAACGAAGATCATGTGTCATCTGTAAACGAAGATCATGTGTCATCTTTAAACGAAGATCATCTGTCATCTGTAAACAAAGATAATGTGTCCTCTGTAAACGAAGATAATGTGTCATCTGTAAACGAAGATCATGTGTCATCTGTAAACGAAGATCATGTGTCATCTTTAAACGAAGATCATCTGTCATCTGTAAACAAAGATAATGTGTCCTCTGTAAACGAAGATAATGTGTCATCTGTAAACGAAGATCATGTGTCATCTGTAAACGAAGATCATGTGTCATCTTTAAACGAAGATCATCTGTCATCTGTAAACAAAGATAATGTGTCCTCTGTAAA
>NW_013668242.1:8588-10330 GCF_000517525.1 Limulus polyphemus
TAACCAGTGTAGTAGTTATGTACCGGCTTACGTTTTCGTCAATTGAACATGGCTGTTCCTTTCTCGTCGTCCGCTTCATCTATCATGGTGTAGTTTCGCCACGTGAATTTCTGTTAAGAAAGATATATTGCGCGTGACAAACTTACACGTGGAATATGTGATAGCACAGAGAAGATGGCCACTTCAGTGCCCTCATCAGTCACAACTAATTCTTCACTATTTAATGTACGTGGTTCGAATCTGAAAGACCATATGATCAATTTATAGTATTTTATTGGAATAAGCACTATGGGAGAAAGTTACACATTTTCACAAGAAAACCTTATACTTTTACCGTTTGAGTAGGTTAGCTTGGAGAACACAAAATAACGTGTATATATATGAGCTTTATTCGTCAATTTATTGATTTTGAAATTGGCGAATTGCTAGAAGGCCCCAAAAAGCGTGCATTACATCAGTTATGTTAGTAGTGTATAAACATATAATGAGAAATTATAACTGAGTTTTAGTATACGTTAAAATATATGTATGCGAATTGGATGCAAAACTTCATTACACTGCTGTATGTTTACGATTGCTTTTGTATATTTATATTATTTATTAATAATGTGCTGACTTAGTTTGATTTTGAAATGTTATAATACATATTTATCTGTTAGTGTTACCCCTTTCATTTTTTATGGATTAGTAGTGGTAGAAGAAAGGTAGGTAAACACCATAATACGCCAGTACACACACACACACAACCATAAATATTGAAATACCATTGAATGAATGTATGGTGAAGAAAGCAGCAAAACGAAACTATGCATATATATATATAGAGAGAGAGAGAGCTAACCATAATTTCTTCTATTTGTGTTTTAAGTGACTATAAATTCTGCACATCGTGACTTTTTAATGAAACCCTAAAGTAACGTATTAAGTTTACAACAATAGTTAATTATTGATTTTTCTAAATAAGCTTATGTATACAATTCACTGTCTTGATGTAAGTCAATCCCATTGGTTTGTTTCCTGACTCGGCAGGGCCAGGTTGTTAGGCCGCTCGACTCGCAATCTGAGTGTCGCGAGTTCGAATCCCCGTCCCACCAAACATGCTCGCCCTTTCAGCCGTGGTGGTGTTATAATGCGACGGTCAATCCCTCTATTCGTTGGTAAAAAAGTAGTCCTAGAGTTGGCGGTGGGTGGTGATAATGACTAGCTGCCTTCCCTCTTGTCTTTCACTACTAAATTAGGGACTGCTAGCGCAGATAGCCCTCGTGTAGTTTTACGTGAAATTCAAAACAAACAAACAAACAATTGTTTGTTTCCTCATCCGCGCAAAGTTTCACTGCGCTAATTGTCCCTAATTTTGGACTGATAGACTGGAGAGAATGAATTTCTTCAGCAGCACCCACCGCCGATTTGTAGGTTACTCCTATCGACAATTATTGGGCCACGACTCCAAAGTTACACGGAAATTTATGACGATTTCCAAAATGTTCTCTGTTGTCAAGATAGTTTAGTTATAGAAGGCTTAAACTATTGAGTTATAAAATAATACACCGGTTTGTATTGAGGCTAGAGTCAAAGCGTTTGTTGTCAGTATGCTTAATTTTATTTCTCATCACCACTGGAGAACACTCATTTTATTTTCCAAAAATTAAGCAACAAATGTTGCACAAAGTTATGGAATACTTAATTGAGTGAAGAATTGGTGTAAGTAAGGACCTAAAATGACACACTGCTTCAACATATGT